>NC_041391.1:148057617-148085408 GCF_002162155.2 Triticum dicoccoides
TTTCTGTTTTTTACTATTGTATAATGTAGTTTTTTTTACTATTTTTAGTAAGTATTTAAAATAGTTAGTAAGTAAATTAATAAACTAGTTGAACTAGTTTGGTTTTAGTAAGAACTAGTTGAATTAATAGAACTAATGTATTTCTAGTAAGAAAAATTAATATAACCAGTTGAACTAGTTTATTTTTAGAAAGAACTAGTTTATTTCTATTTATAGTAAGTTTATTTTTAGTAAGAACTAGTTGAATTAATAGAACTAGTTGAACATGTCACATCTGTTGTTATTTTTTTAGTTTAAGCAATTAGTGATGTTATATGTATGATACTATTCGGGATGTATTAGTGATAACTTATAGGGTTTTTGTCTTTGCAGAAATCAAGGAGCCCCTCCATCATCCCCGCGGTCGTCCCCGTCACCGACCCCCTCCGACTTTGAGGTGAGACCAGCCAAATCTCCATGTTAATATTAGTCCTATAAGATATGATGTAGATAAAAACATTTATATCTTGTGTTGCTCAAATAGGCCTATGTAGATAAAAACATGTATATCCGAGTGGCCTATGTTTTGCCGGAGTGTTGATTAATTTCCATTCTGGCAAATTTCAGGTGCTCGATATGTCCTGTTTTAGCAAAGGTCATGACGGAATTTTCCGTGAATTTTGGCATGACTTGTGCTAGAATATGTAGGAAATATCGAGTGGCCTAGATTTTCTAGAAAGATAATTAAACAATATTTCGGGTTGACTTTAAGACTGTCGAGGCCGAAGAATCCCGACTGTTGTCGTGGGGGTCGTTTCTCCTTCTTCTCCGGGTACTAGACCTTTGTTATGCACTAGGGGAAGGAGGAGTAACGACCATCACCGATGGTCACAAATGTCAGAGAGGAATCAGTGAGGGAGAGTATCCACCATATATGAGAGGACGAAGAATCCTGACTGTTGTCGTGGGGGTAGCTTCTCCTTCGTTCCCATGTGCTAGACAATTTGGTGTAATGCACTCGGGAATGAAAGGAGGAGCTACCATCACCAACGGTCGAATATATACACCACGTGAGCTGAGAGTTTTCAAGAAAAGAATCGACAGACCCATAGTCAACCCGTGATGAATAATAATAATCTAATTTATTTTTGTAGTACATATATTTAATTGTACAAGTTTAATCTTTGAATTATGAACATAGGAAATGTCGACGGACCAAGAAGGTCCCGGGGAGTGCTCCTGGTGCGGCGACAACCGGGGTTTCTGCGACAGGCCTCACCTGGACGACGATCGGCGCTTCAGCATTAAGCTCGAGGGGGCCTTCGATTGTGAAATGGTACGCTACAATGCTAAGTGTTTTTTTCGTAATTAAGCTCGACTTCTACTACTTCAACGTGTAATTTTTGTCTTTTACAATTCGACTAGCTTATCCCATGCCATGCAAGACGCTATGTCTTGAAGAGGATGGGTTTTGAAGATCATGAGAGAAATGAAACAAAGAAAATTAACCTGAGGACCCATCATGGTATGGATTTTGAGATAAATCTATACAATTCAGAGAGCGTATCCAATTTTGGTTGCCCGGGTTGGAAAGCACTTTGCAAGATGTATGATTTTCAAGAGGGTATGTTTGTCACCATGGATCTTGGTGATCCTGACATCGATCAAGATAATTTGGACATTTGGGTTCTTGTTGATACGCTTCCAATCTTACGCTGTGTGAGTTCCTCAAACATAGTTATTAAGTAATTTATATTGTTTATTTCAAAATAGTTGACAACTTATTTCCATTGATAGCTTATTTTCATGCTTCAAAGAGTGTGTGGAAGATGGTAGACAGAACCAACTACACCGATGGCTCTGAGTTAACTTATCAAGAGAAAAATCATCTGGTCGCATATTGTACTGACATTGAGAATTACAATGCCTTTTATCGAACTCCTCCAAATTATGGTGAATACGTTCCACTAGTGCACGTGTTGAACAATGATAACTTCCATGGAGATTTCTTAGTAAGATTTTTTACTATTACGCCATCCATGCATCTTTTGCATACTTCTAACTGAACTACATTGCTAACCACGAAGTTATTACTATGTTTTCAACAGAAAATCCCGATGAATTGTGTGCTTCATTTGATGTATCAGAATGGTCGCCTGGATGTTTTAAATATACAGCCAGGTCATCCTACGAATCACACCTGTGCATACCGGGTTTCTAAAAACGGTGAACACATGATAATCAAAGAATGGAAGAAATGTATGGACATTCGTAAGGAGGTTCTTGGAAGCAACATTGCACGAAAGGCAAGAATTGGAGACAGGATAATCTTCATTCTCCATAATGGAGAGTCAGGGGCTATCTTGTTTCATGCTATTTTACCCAAGAAAATATAGTAGGTCCTAAGAGAATGTAGTAGGTTATGAAGTACAATATGTTTATGAGAGTTGACGATGATGAGTAGTTGTGATTATGTCTAATGACCGACTTGTATGTGATGTCTCATTGATGAAAACGATGATCATGAGGAGGTGTTATATGACAATGATGTATTATGATGATAAGTTGTTAATGATATGATGATCATGATGATGATGATGATGATGATATTTATTATATCATTGGGTGAAAGAACCGTGGATTAGTTTCAAGTGAATGTCCATCCACTTGAAACTAGTCCACGGTTCTTTCTCCCACTGATGTAATAACTCATTATGATGTAAAATCATTCTCTAAATTGTTGCGGTATGAAAACTTGTATAAAGGTGCATGAATACAATATGAAATAAAAAAGAAATATGGAATAATAGTAGTAGCGCGTGCTAGTAGAAGCGCTACTACTTACCAGTAGCACTCATTTTAGAAAGCACTGCTACTAAGTCGATGTAGCAGTAGCGCGTTCCAGCCCACGCTACTGCTAACCTTCAGCTGTAGCGCCTTACTAGTAGCGCCTTGCCCCGTGCTACTGGTAGGCTTCAAACACGCGCTTCTGCTAGGGTTTTCCCTAGTAGTGAAAAGCCAACGCTCATGAGACTGTTGGAGCCAGTAAATCTCCTCATTGACCAACAGCTCATGGAGCTCAAAGCAAATATCTATATTTCTGCTATACATCTCTGGCAACAGAGGTCCAAGCTCCTCTAACTCCTCCAGCTCAGCCAGCTCCAACCTAAGCTCTTCTTTGATCTTTTTATTATGCCCAAATTTGTCCGAACCCCAGCCCTTAAAATAGGTCTTAAACTTCTTAAGTTTTATTTTCAGGATATCGATGGGGTCTGAGGAAAAAACCCTCCTGCCCCAAATTTTACTCACCAGCGGTATAAAACGCTCATCCTTGATCCAGGAGAGGTCGAAGCGGAATTCACGTGGTTTGGGAGCCTCGCGCCCTTCCTTCCCCGATGAAAGCAATAAAGGATTGTAGTCTGATATTTCCCGCACCAATTTTTTGACCGAGACTAGGGGAAATAAGCCCTCCCAGCTCTCTGACATCAGAATGCGGTCAAGTTTTTCCAGGGTTGGATGAGCCTGATTATTAGTCCAAGTGTACTTGCCTCCGCTAACATGAATTTCTCTGAGGGCTAGGGTATTGATGATGGAATTAAAGAGGTCTATGGATTTATGGTTCGCCATCTTCTTGTTCTTCTCTCCTGAGTGTCTAAGAATATTGAAGTCCCCGCCCACTATATAAGGAATTTGCATACTATTGCACATGGCAGCCAATTCAAGCAAGAATTCCTCCTTAAATTCCTCATGGGCCGACCCATAGACCACCAACAGACCCCATTTACATTTTCTATTCTTGTCACGAAGGATAACTTGGAGAATGTACTTGCCTTTGTTGCAAGACACAATTTCCAGAGTATCATGGCGAACCCCACACAAGATGCCTCCTGATTTTCCTTCAGATGGAATCCAGTTCCATTTGAATTGGTCACAGGGGTCTATTCTCCTTAAACATTTAGGAGTGAACTCTTTCTTCATGGTTTCTTGAAGACCCAAGAAATCTAGGGAATGGTCACTAATGAAGACCCACCCCTCTGCAGTTCCAGATGAGCCCTCTCATCTAAAACGTTTTTTGTGAAAATGGGACCTAGTAGCCCTACCAGGAGGCTTTGTAGGGCAACCTATCAACACCTCAGAATTCAACTCTTTCTTTTGGCTTCTAATCACAGGTCTAGAAAGCTTGACTGCAGATTTTTGTTTGGGCTTTCTTCTAGGTTTCCCATATGTCTCTTTTTCATGTACAATTTCATCTTGGTCCAGCCAAGTTAGATTACCAGGGGCCAATCAAGGCCAGCACATGCTAGAGTGAACACACAAGCGCAAGGTTTGTGCAAAGTACAGACAAGGCGATCAGGCTTCATTAAAGAACAGAGATCCGACGGTGCTGCGAGCGGTTTACGCGTGCTTAAATTCAGTTTGAAACGTTTTCCCAAATTAGTAAAAGGTATGGCAGTCCGGTTCGGTCCCGCGCTAGTTCGGCGCACAGGCCGTAGCACCACATATATGGAGACCATGAGCTACGGTACGAGCAATAAGTTGAATCGACTCTCGGCATCACGGTATCGATCGCGTGCTGCTCATCAGTTTTGCACGTACGCCAACCCGGCGACGGCACGCGAACTTTGACACCTCACGATGGCAACGACGGCGCGCTTGATCCTGCTCGCCGTCGCCGTGTCGTTGATGCTGCATGTCGCCGCCGTGTCGGCGGCGCCACCGTCGGGATCCCGCGGCGGCGTTACGCTGCGCGTGGATAGTAGACAGGTGAGCACATATATTGTCGGTTCCGACTTCCGACAGCTAGCTGTGTTATCTGCATATTTTTTTCTTTTCAAACTACCTGGATGTTGGTTATATTTTTGGGCCATAAAATCACATGCAATCAAGCGTTTTAAGCTGCATGTACGTAGGAGTATCTACATATGACTCCGTACGTATAACTTAGATACTTACGTGTGCAATGCATGCAGGTGGTGGTGGACAACGGGTTGGTGCAGGTGTCGCTGTCGAGGCCCGGGGGCCACATCACCGGCGTCCGCTACGGCGGGGAAGGGTCGAACCTGCTGCACTCCAGCAGGAGCAGAAACACTGGCGGGTTAGTACATACTTCACGCTTGCTTGCGTGTTAATTAATTTGTTCTTGCAGTTAGTTAAGCAAGATCCGTATATATGATTTGTAATTAACTTTTTGCAGGTACTGGGATATGGTGTGGGACATCCCCGGCTCCGATCAACGCGACTTGCTCAACTCGTACGTGATCGCGAATTAACTTGATCGCATTGTCTTGAGAAATATATGAAGTGCAAATACTAAGCTAGAATCGCTATATATTGTGTGCGTACGTAGGCTTGATGGTTCGGAGTTCAGGGTGGTAACGCAGAGCGACGACCAGGTGGAGCTGTCGTTCCGGAGCACGTACAGCCCGGAACGTCGGAACGGCGTCCGGCTCAACGTCGACAAGAGGCTAGTGATGCTCAAGGGCAGCTCCGGGTTCTACAGCTACGCCATCCTGGAGCACGGCGCGGACACGCCGGCCATCGACATCACCCAGGCCCGGCTCGCCTTCAAGCTCAACACGGACAGGTTCAACTACATGGCCGTCTCGGACGACGTACAGCGCTACATGCCGCGGGCGGCTGACCGGGACGCGCCCCGCAGCTCCCCGCTGGCGTACAAGGAGGCGGTGCTGCTGGTCGACCCGTCGGAGCCACAGTTCAAGGGGGAGGTGGACGACAAGTACCAGTACACGCTGGACACCAAGGACAACAGGGTGCACGGGTGGGTCAGCACTAGCAGCGGCCAGCCGAGCCACGTCGGCTTCTGGGTCGTCACCCCCAGCAGCGAGTTCAAGAGCGGCGGGCCGCTCAAGCGAGACCTCACCTCGCATGTCGGCCCGACGTGCATCAGCATGTTCCATGGGAGGCACTATATCGGGGACGACATTGTGGCGCGCATCGGGGACGGCGAGCAGTGGAAGAAGGTCATGGGCCCCGTTTTCGTCTACCTCAACTCTAACTCGGAGAAGGGAGACCCGCGGGTGCTCTGGGAGGACGCTAAGGCGACGGCCCAGGCCGAGGCGGCCAAGTGGCCCTACAGCTTCCCGGAGTCGCCTGACTTCCACAAGGCCGGCGAGAGAGGCTCTGTCACCGGCCGATTGCTCGTAAGGGACAGGTACGTGAGCAGGGACAACATGCCCGCTCGGGCAGCTTACGTTGGCCTGGCCGCGCCAGGTCAGCCTGGCTCGTGGGCGACGGAGAGCAAGGGCTACCAGTTCTGGACGACGGCGTCGAACACTTCCGGCGAGTTCACCATTGACAACGTCCGGGCAGGGGAGTACAACCTCTACGCGTGGGTTCCTGGAGTTCTCGGCGATTACATGAACACCACCCGCGTCACCGTAACACCCGGTTAGTACCGCTACCACCCGCTGTTCTAGTCCAAATTTGGTTTGGCATTTGTTCCAGAGCTAGTCTGCATGACCAGCAACTCTGGGTACTGTTTTGCTGACGATAGTTTGTTCGATTTTCAACCTTGAAACAGGCGGCGCAATCAACCTCGGCGATCTTGTGTACGAGGCCCCGAGATCGGGGCCGACGCTGTGGGAGATCGGCGTTCCGGACCGGAGCGCCAAGGAGATGTTCGTCCCCGACCCCGACCCGAAGTACCTCAACAAGCTCTTCCAGAACAATGACAGGTACAGGCAGTACGGGCTGTGGGAGAGGTACGCCCAACTGTACCCGACGGACGATCTCGTCTACACCGTCGGCGAAAGCCACCACTCCAAGGACTGGTACTTCGCACATGTCACAAGGTAAGACACACCCATGGGCCATGGGTGCATTTCCACTTCAGTCCAAGCCAACGGCACAAGTACTGACCGACGTTGATCTGTCGTGCAGAAAGGCCGGCGACGACATCGTGCCGACGACGCGGCAGATCCGGTTCCGCATGGGCCGCGTCGTGCCCGGCGGCACCTACACCTTGCGCGTCGCCCTCGCGGCCGCTCACGCGGCGAGGCTGCAGGTCCAGGTGAACGGGGGGACGAGGCGTGGGGGCGGCGTCTTCGGGACGCCGGCGTTCGGAGACGGCAACGCGATTGCGAGGCACGGCGACCACGGCACGCAGTGGAGCTTCGAGTTTCCGATCAGCGGGAGACTGCTCCGGCAAGGGGACAACACCATCCACATCACGCAGACGAGGGCGAACAGCATATTCTTAGGGGTCATGTACGACTACATACGGTTTGAAGGACCGCCCGGCTCTTCCTAGAACAGAGTGTTTTTTTTTTTTGAATGATCTAGAACAGAGTTGCTTGTTGCTTGTTGAGATGTTCTGGAAGAATAATTTGAGCATGAATATTTGTATATAAATAATTTCCTTTTTCATCAAATTGTTAATGGTTGCCATTGTGCGACTGTCCCATTATCCCACAATCGACCAGCCTATCTTGCACACAGCTAAGGTCAACTCCAGTCAGTGGCGGAGCTAGACAAAAATGCTTGGGGGGGCCGAAAGACAAAAAAATCTAGGATGAGCAACTGCTGCTGAGAGCAAATTTATAATAAGTGTAGCTGGGTCTTAGTTGACTGAGACTTAACCAAGCCTCGGTCGAATGCTATAGTATAATAAAAAACTGAAGAAAGTACAGTTCTCTATGCAAGACCTAAGGGATATAGTATCGACTGAGACATAACGAAGTCTTAGTCGACGCAGACTTAGTAAAACTGATTTATAATGTGTATAGTCCAATACAATCAACCGTTGACCAACTGTCACTTAGAGAAAAAATTGTAGTGCCATCACCAAAAACTTCCCAATTAGTTAGATCAAACCACACAAGAAAAAACCTCAGTTTGACTCATTGTACATCAGATTTAGGCTGTGCGTCACGGCGGGGGCAGCTGGTTGAGATGAACCACACCACATTGTTATATTGAACGAGTCATCCGCTGCCTAACTACCTCAGCTAGTCATGTGCTGCCGCTGCTCTATCCATGCACGAACGTGCCCTACATTTAGGATTTGTATGCAATCTATCTATTGAATGCCTGCACACTAGATATAATTTACACACATGAGCTGAGAAGCAGGTGCCTGAAGATGGGTTAGTTCGTTGCTGCACTATGCGTGAAGATGGATTAAGCCGAGCTGCAGCCAGCAGGGCCACTGCTACCTAGTAATGAAATAAAATCGTTTGGGCTGGGGGGCCACGGCCCCCTCAGGTCTTAACATAGCTTCGCCGTTGACTCCAGTGCCGTGCATCAAAACGCCCGCAAATATCTGGACCACATTATCCGGACACGCTAGGTCATCAAAAACCATGCACACAAACAGGAAACACAGCCGGAGAGGTTCGCAGGCATCTGGACGTCCGTCAACTAGGGTTTAATTTTCTGTCACTCTAACGATCCATCATTTACTTATATTACTTTTCAATGCCTTTCCCTAGGTCCGAATCATGATGAAGTGTCATGTAGTCGACGTTCACATAACACCACTAGAGGAAAGACAACATACATCCCATCAAAATATCAAACGAATACCAAATTCACATGATTACTTATAACAAGACTTCTCTCATGTCCTCAGGAACAAATGTAACTACTCACAAAGCATATTCATGTTCAAGATCAGAGGGGTATTTAATATCATTAAGGATCTGAACATATGATCTTTCACCAAATAAACTAACTAGCATCAACTACATGATGTAATCAACACTACTAGCAACTCACAGTGTTGAAAAAGGGAAGCACAAGACTCACTGGATTGCATGGGACAAACTGTTACTCCCAAAGAATCAAGGTGGACTAGGCTTCCGGGATATGCGCCTTTTCAACCAAGCTTTGCTAGCTAGGCAAGCATGGAGATTACTGGACAGACCGGACAACCTATGTTCAAGACTGATGAAAGCAAAATACTATCGCCATGGAAGCTTAGCTGACACATTGTTTAGTAGTGCTGCATCCTGGGGATGGAGAGCGATTGAATATAGCCTCGGACCCCTGAAGAAAGGAATAATATGGAGAATAGGAGATGGGGAGAGTATACGTGTTTGGCGGGATCCATGGCTTCCTAGAGATTCTTCAAGAAGGCCATTGTCTGAGAAAGGGGTGTGTAGATACACAAGAGTGGCTGATTTCTTGCTCCCGAATGGGACATGGAACATAGAAAGGGTTCATCAATTCTTTATACCGGCAGATGTGGATGTCATTCTTGGGATACGACCTTCTAGGAGGCGAGATGACTTTGTGGTGTGGCATTCAACAAAGGATGATATGTTCTCGGTACGGAGTGTGTATCACCTTGTGGTCGAAGATAAGCTGCGTTCACAAGGTGGACCAGCGAGAAGCTCAAGACAAAGGGGAGATGACCTATCCTGAAGCTTTTCTGGAACATTCAGGCGCCACAAAAAATGAATATTTGTGCTTGGAAATTGATCAAGGAAGGACTCCCCACGAGACAGTTGAAGAAGGACCGTCAACTGGATGAAAATGACATTTGTATCAGATGTGGCAGTGAGGTGGAAGACTTGTTTCATGCTGTAGTAACATGCCCGGGGACACATGCAGTGTGGGAGGCTATGATGGAGGAGTGGGAGCTACCTGACCGGGAAGAACTCATTAATTCTGGGCCAGAGTGGTTGCTTGATCTCCTAGCCCGAACAGATGAAAGGGTAAGGAAGAACGTGATCATGCTAATATGGAGGAACCGGCAGTTGAGGAATGATCAACTCCATGAAAAAACAGTACCACCAGTGCATGTAACGAGGAGTTACATGGCCAGCTATATGAGCTCGCTGCTGCAGATTCAATGCAAAGACGGTCGTGACCCGATTAAAGGAAAAGGAATTGCTCATGGTGGATACGATCAGTCAGTACACAAGAAGGAAGGCCTGCGCCGCGCTCCGCTCCCTTCCCTTCGAGGGCGCCTGTATCTCCTTCGTCCGCGAAGAGGAGGCCGACCGGGTGGTGCCTAGGGCCACCACCCACGCCTTCATCTCTGCCACTTGGTCCCCCCTCCCCCGAGCATTTCAACCCCGCCGGTATCGCGCGTGCCTTCTCCGGCTTCGGCGACCTCGTCGAGATCGATCACAGGGTGCTCACGGGCGACGGTCTCTCGGCTGTCCGCGTCGTCCTTCTCATCGAGCATGCCAGGGCGGTCCCCTATGACCTCTGGCCGCGGGGAGGGGTTTGGGGATCCCGCGTCGTCACCGTGCGCACGCTTGCGGTTTGGCCTCAGGCTGACTCTTACTCCGAGGACGGGACCTACATCCCCTTCTTTGGGCCGCCACCTCCGCCGCCTTTCGCCCACAACGGCCCTCCCCCCACCCCCCCCCTCCATGGGTTTCCCTTGGGGTGGCCAGCGCCAGCTCCTCCCCGTCAGCAGCCTCCCCCGCGACGCCATGGAAGTGGGGGAGGGGGGCACCTGCTCGCCTCCCTGCTACGGTTTCTCGGGGCCCCTTCCCCTCCCCGCCACCATCGGAACGGGCTCCTCCGCTGGCTTCGCCGGCGGCCTCGCCTGCCTCGAGCCCAGATGGGCGCCGCCTTGCTCGCCCCGCAGCTCGGTCGTCATCACCGAGTTGGACGACGAGCTGGTCAACGTGCTGGATGACAGTGTTATCGGGCCGGGTATCGGGTCCGAGGCCCCGCCCGCTATGCATGCGGCATGCAACGTGCAGCCAGCCGTCCCCTTGCCATCCCTCCCACCGCTGCCTGTGCGCTACAGCCACCGGCTCGCCCTCAAAGAAAAACCTCTGGGAATGAACCCTGTGTCTGATCTCTGGTCTGCAGCGGGCATCCCCTCTGCCTCGATGCCTTCGGGTGGTGATGATTAGTGCCCCTCACCGCGCTTTGCCTTGCTGTTCGCCTGGGCTACCCCTGATTAGGCGATGTATCCTGTTTTTCTGCTCTTTTTCTCTCTTCTCCATGTATCCTTGCATGTACCATGTTCCTGAAGGAAATATGCCCTAGAGGCACTAATAAAGTTATTATTTATTTCCTCATATCATGATAAATGTTTATTATTCATGCTACAATTGTATTAACGGGAAACATGATACATGTGTGAATACATAGACAAACTTAATGTCACTAGTATGTCTCTACTTGACTAGCTCATTAATCCAAGATGGTTACGTTTCCTAACCATAGACATGTGTTGTCATTTGATTAACGAGATCACATCATTAGGAGAATGATGTGATTGACTTGAACCATTCTGTTAGCTTAGCACTGGATCGTTTTAGTATGTTGCTATTGCTTTCTTCATGACTTATACAAGTTCCTGCAACTATGAGATTATGGAACTCCCGTTTACCGGAGGAACACTTTGTGTGCTACCAAACATCACAACGTAACTGGGTGATTATAAAGGAGCTCTACAAGTGTCTCCAAAGGTACATGTAGAGTTGGCGTATTTCGAGATTAGGTTCTGTCACTCCAATTGTCGGAGAGGTATCTCTGGGCCCTCTCGGTAATGCACATCACTATAAAGCCTTGCAAGCAATGTAGCTAATGAGTTAGTTACGGAATGATGCATTACGTTATGACTAAAGAGACTTGCCGGTAACGAGATTGAACTAGGTATTGAGATACCGACGATCGAATCTCGGGCAAGTAACATACCGATGACAAAGGGAACAATGTATGTTGTTATGCGGTTTGACCGATAAAGATCTTCATAGAATATGTAGGAGCCAATATGAGCATCCAGGTTCCGCTATTGGTTATTGACCGGAAACAGTTCTAGGTCATGTCTACATAGTTCTCGAACCCGTAGGGTCCGCACGCTTAAGGTTTCATTGACAATTTTATTAAGAGTTTATGAGTTTTGATGTACCTAAGGTTGTTCAGAGTCCCGGATGTGATCACGGACATGACGAGGAGTCTCGAAATGGTCGAGACATAAAGATCGATATATTGGACGACTATATTTGGACACCGAAAAGGTTCAGGGTGAGATTGGGACAATACCGAATCTCCGGGAGGTTATCGGAACCCCCGGGAGGTATATGGGCCTTATTGGGCCTTAGTGGAAAGGAGGGAGAAGAAGCAAAGGAGGGGGCGCCCCCTCCCCCAAGCCCAATCTGAATTGGGAAGGGGGCCGGCCCCACTTTCCTTCTTCCCTCCCCCCTCTTCCTTCCTTCTCCTACTCCTAATAGGAAAGGGGGAGTCCTACTCCTGGTTGGGGTTGGACTCCCCCCCCCCCTAGGGCGTGCCACCCCCTTGGCTGGCCCCCTCCTCCACTCCTTTATATACGGGGGAGGGGGCACCCCATAGACACAACAATTGATCTCTTAATCTCTTAGCCGTGTGCGGTGCCCCCCTCCATCATAGTCCTCGATAATATTGTAGCGGTGCTTAGGCGAAGCCCTGCGACAGTAGAACATCAAGATCGTCACCACGCCGTTGTGCTGACGGAACTCTTCTCCGACATTCTGCTGGATCGGAGTCCGGGGATCGTCATCGAGCTGAACGTGTGCTAGAACTCGGAGGTGTCGTAGTTTCGGTGCTTGATCAGTTGGGCCGTAAAGACGTATGACTACATCAACCGCGTTGTTGTAACGCTTCCACTTTCGGTCTATGAGGGTATGTGGACAACACTCTCCCCTCTCGTTGCTATGCATCACCATGATCTTGCGTGTGCGTAGGAAATTTTTTGAAATTACTACGTTCCCCAATAGTGGCATCCGAGCCTGGTTTTATGCGTAGATGTTATATGCACGAGTAGAACACAAGTGAGTTGTGGGCGATACAAGTCATACTGCTTACCAGCATGTCATACTTTGGTTCAGCGGTATTGTTGGATGAAGCGGCCCGGACCAACATTACGTGTACGCTTACGCGAGACTGGTTTTACCGCCATGCTTTGCACACAGGTGACTAGTGGGTGTCTATTTCTCCAACTTTAGTTGAACTGAGTGTGGCTACGCCCAGTCCTTGCGAAGGTTAAAACAGCACCAACTTGACGAACTATTGTTGTGGTTTTGATGCGTAGGTAAGAACAGTTCTTGCTCAGCCCGTAGCAGCCACGTAAAATTTCCAACAACAAAGTAGAGGACGTCTAACTTGTTTTTGCAGGGCATGTTGTGATGTGATATGGTCAAGACGTGATGCTATATTTTATTGTATGAGATGATCATGTTTTGTAACCGAAGTTATCGGCAACTGGCAGGAGCCATATGGTTGTCGCTTTATTGTATGAAATGCAAACGCCCTGTAATTGCTTTACTTTATCACTAAGAGGTAGCGATGGTCATAGAATCAATAGATGGCGTAAAAGACAACGATGCTACGATGGAGATCAAGGTGTCGCGCTGGTGACGATGGTGATCACGACGGTGCTTCGGAGATGGAGATCACAAGCACAAGATGATGATGGCCATATCATATCACTTATATTGATTGCATGTGATGTTTATCCTTTATGCATCTTATCTTGCTTTGATTGACGGTAGCATTTTAAGATGATCTCTCACTAATTATCAAGAAGTGTTCTCCCTGAGTATGCACCATTGCGAAATTTCTTCGTGCTGAGACACCACGTGATGATCGGGTGTGATAGGCTCTACGTTCAAATACAACAGGTGCAAAACAGTTGCACATGCAGAATACTCAGGTTAAACTTGATGAGCCTAGCATATACAGATATGGCCTCGGAACACGGAGACCGAAAGGTCGAACGTGAATCATATAGTAGATATGATCAACATAGTGATGTTCACCATTAAAACTACTCCATCTCACGTGATGATCGGACATGGTTTAGTTCATTTGGATCACGTGATCACTTAGATGACTAGAGAGATGTCTGTCTAAGTGGGAGTTCTTAAGTAATATGATTAATTGAACTTAAATTTATCATGAACTTAGTACCTGATAGTATTTTGCTTGTCTATGTTTGTTGAGGATAGATGGCTCGTGCTGTTGTTCTGTTGAATTTTAATGCGTTCCTTGAGAAAGCTAAGTTGAAAGATGATGGTAGCAATTACACGGACTGGGTCTGTAACTTGAGGATTATCATCATTGCTGCACAGAAGAATTACGTCCTGGAAGCACCGTTGGGTGCCAGGCCTACTACAGATGCAACTGATGATGTTAAGAACGTCTGGCAGAGCCAAGCTGATGACTACTCGATAGTTTAGTGTGCCATGCTTTACGGCTTAGAACCGGGGCTTCAACAACGTTTTGAATGTCATGGAGCATATGAGATGTTCCAGGAGTTGAAGTTAATATTTCAAGCAAATGCCCAGATTGAGAGATATGAAGTCTCCAATAAGTTCTATAGTTGTAAGATGGAGGAGAATAGTTCTGTCAGGGAACATATACTCAAAATGTCTGGGTATAATAATCACTTGATTCAACTGGGAGTTAATCTTCCTGATGATAGTGTCATTGACAGAATTCTTCAATCACTGCCACCAAGCTACAAGAGCTTCATGATGAACTATAATATGCATGGGATGGACAAGACTATTCCCGAGCTCTTCGCAATGCTAAAAGCTGCGGAGGTAGAAATCAAGAAGGAGCATCAAGTGTTGATGGTCAATAAGACCACCAGTTTCAAGAAAAAGGGCAAAGGGAAGAAGAAGGGGAACTTCAAGAAGAACAGCAAATAAGTTTCTGCTCAAGAGAAGAAACCCAAGTCTGGACCTAAACCTGAAACTGAGTGCTTCTACTACAAGCAGACTGGACACTGGAAGCAGAACTGCCCCAAGTATTTGGCGGATAAGAAGGATGGTAAAGTGAACAAAGGTATATGTGATATACATGTTATTGATGTGTACCTTACTAATGCTCGCAGTAGCACCTAGGTATTTGATACTGGTTCTGTTGCTAATATTTGCAACTCAAAACAGGGACTACGGATTAAGCGAAGATTGGCTAAGGATGAGGTGACGATGCGCGTGGGAAATGGTTCCAAAGTCGATGTGATCGCGGTCGGCACGCTACCTCTACATCTACCATCGGGATTAGTTTTAGACCTGAATAATTGTTATTTGGTGCCAGCGTTAAGCATGAACATTATATCTGGATCTTGTTTGATGCGAGACGGTTATTCATTTAAATCAGAGAATAATGGTTGTTCTATTTATATGAGTAATATCTTTTATGGTCATGCACCCTTGAAGAGTGGTCTATTTTTATTAAATATCGATAGTAGTGATACACATATTCATAATGTTGAAGCCAAAAGATGCAGAGTTGATAATGATAGTGCAACTTATTTGTGGCACTGCCATTTGGGTCATATTGGTGTAAAGCGCATGAAGAAACTCCATACTGATGGACTTCTGGAATCACTTGATTATGAATCACTTGGTACTTGCGAACCGTGCCTCATGGGCAAGATGACTAAAACGCCGTTCTTCGGAACTATGGAGTGAGCAACTGATTTGTTGGAAATCATACATACTGATGTATGTGGTCCAATGAATATTGAGGCTCGCGGCGGGTATCGTTATTTTCTCTCCTTCACAGATGATTTGAGCAGATATGGGTATATCTACTTGATGAAACACAAGTCTGAAACATTTGAAAAGTTCAAAGAATTTCAGAGTGAAGTGGAAAATCATCGTAACAAGAAAATAAAATTTCTATGATCTGATCGTGGAGGAGAATATTTGAGTTACGAGTTTGGTTTACATTTGAAACAATGCGGAATAGTTTCGCAACTCACGCCACCCGGAACACCACAACGAAATGGTGTGTCCGAACTGTTGGGGAACGTTACAGAAAATTAAAATTTTTCCTACGGTTTCACTAAGATCCATCTATGAGTTCATCTAAGCAACGAGTCAAGGGAGAGAGTTTGCATCTACATACCACTTGTAGATCACGAGCGGAAGCTTGCCAAGGGGATGGTGATGATGGAGTCGTACTCGAACGTGATTCGGCTCACCGATGTCCAAGTGCTGAACGGACAGCACCTCCGCGTTCAACACACGTACGGGACGGGAGACGTCTCCTCCTTCTTGATCCAGCAAGGGGGAAGGAGAGGTTGAGGAAGATTGCTCCAACGGCAGCACGACGGCATGGTGTAGTTGGTGCGGCAGTACTCCGACAGGGCTTCGCCAAGCACGTACGGAGGAGGAGTGGTGTTGGGGAGGGGAGGGGCAGCGCCTTGGCTTGTGGTGCTGCAGCCCTCCCCTCACCCCTCTATTTATAGGGGAAGGGGCAAGGGGGGCCGGCCCCTCTAGATGGGATCTAGAGGGGGGGCGGCCAGGGTGGGGGGACTTGCCCCCCAAGCAAGGGGGCGCCCCCTTTAGGGTTCCCCCCCCCCCAACCCTAGGCGCATGGGCCCAAGGTGGGGGGCGCGCCCAGCCCACCAGGGGCTGGCTGCTATCCCATGCGTCCCCATGTGGCCCCCCGAGAGGGGTGGCCCCTCCCGGTGGACCCCCGGAACCCCTCCGGTGGCCCCGGTACAATACCGATAAGCCCCTGAAACTTTCCGGTGTCTGTATAACAACTTCCCATATATAAAACTTCACCTCCGGACTATTCCGGAACTCCTCATGACGTCTGGGATCTCATCCGGGACTCCGAACAACATTCGGTAGTCACATACTAGTCTTCCTAACAACCCTAGCGTCACCGAACCTTAAGTGTGTAGACCCTACGGGTTCGGGAGACATGCAGACATGACCGAGACGACTCTCGGGCAATAACCAACAGCGGGGTCTGGATACCCATGTTGTCTCCCACATGCTCCTCGATGATTTCATCGGTTGAACCACGATGTCGAGGATTCGATCAAACCCTGTATACAATTCCCTTTGTCAATCGGTACGTTACTTGCCCGAGACTCGATCGTCGGTATCCCAATACCTTGTTCAGTCTCGTTACTGGCAAGTCACTTTACTCGTACCATAATGCATGATCCCGTGGCCAACACCTTGGTCACCTTGAGCTCATTATGATGATGCATTACCGAGTGGGCCCAGAGATACCTCTCCGTCATACGGAGTGACAAATCCCAGTCTCGATCCGTGTCAACCCAATAGACACTTTCGGAGATACCTGTAGTGCACCTTTATAGTCACCCAGTTACGTTGTGACGTTTGATACACCCAAAGCATTCCTACGGTATCCAGGAGTTACACGCTCTCATGGTCGAAGGAAGAGATACTTGACATTGGCAAAGCTCTAGCAAACGAACTACACGATCTTTGTGCTATGCTTAGGATTGGGTCTTGTCCATCACATCATTCTCCTAATGATGTGATCCCGTTATCAACGACATCCAATGTCCATAGCCAGGAAACCATGATTATCTGTTGATCACAACGAGCTAGTCAACTAGAGGCTCAAGAGGGACATATTGTGGTCTATGTATTCACACGTGTATTACGATTTCCGGATAATACAGTTATAGCATGAATAAAAGACAATTATCATGAACAATGAAATATAATAATACTTTTATTATTGCCTCTAGGGCATATTTCCAACAGTCTCCCACTTGCACTAGAGTCACCAATCTAGTTACATTGTGATGAATCGAACACCCATAGAGTTCTGGTGTTGATCATGTTTTGCTCGCGAGAGAGGTTTAGTCAACGGATCTGTGACATTCAGATCCGTATGTACTTTGCAAATTTCTATGTCTCCATCTTGAACATTTTCACGGATGGAGTTGAAACGACGCTTGATGTGCCTGGTCTTCTTGTGAAACCTGGGCTCCTTGGCAAGGGCAATAGCTCCAGTGTTGTCACAGAAGAGTTTGATTGGCCCCGGCGCATTGGGTATGACTCCTAGGTCGCTGATGAACTCCTTCACCCAAATCGCTTCATGCGCTGCCTCCGAGGCTGCCATGTACTCCGCTTCACACGTAGATCCCGCCACGACGCTCTGCTTGCAGCTGCACCAGCTTACTGCTCCACCATTCAACATATACACGTATCCGGTTTGTGACTTAGAGTCATCCGGATCTGAGTCGAAGCTAGCATCGATGTAACCCTTTACGACGAGCTCGTCGTCTCCTCCATAAACGAGAAACATGTCCTTTGTCCTTTTCAGGTACTTCAGGATATTCTTGACCGCTGTCCAGTGTTCCTTGCCGGGATTACTCTGGTATCTTGCTACCAAACGTACGGCAAGGTTTACATCAGGTCTGGTACACAGCATGGCATACATAATAGATCCTATGGCTGAAGCATAGGGGATGACACTCATCTCTTCTTTATCTTTTGCCGTGGTCGGTGACTGAGCCGAGCTCAATCTCACACCTTGTAACATAGGCAAGAACCCTTTCCTGGACTCATCCATTTTGAACTTTTTCAAAATCTTATCAAGGTATGTGCTTTGTGAAAGACCTATGAGGTGTCTCGATCTATCTCTATAGATCTTGATGCCTAATATATAAGCAGCTTCTCCAAGGTCCTTCATTGAAAAACATTTGTTCAAGTAGGCCTTAATGATGTCTAGAAATTCTATATTATTTCCCATCAAGAGTATGTCATCTACATATAATATGAGAAATGCTACAGAGCTCCCACTCACTTTCTTGTAAACGCAGGCTTCTCCATAAGTCTGCATAAACCCAAACGCTTTGATCATTTCATCAAAGCGAATATTCCAACTCCGAGATGCTTGCACCAGCCCATAAATGGATCGCTGGAGCTTGCATACTTTGTTAGCGTTCTTAGGATCGACAAAACCTTCCGGCCGCATCATATACAGCTCTTCCTTAAGATGTCCGTTAAGGAATGCCGTTTTGACGTCCATCTGCCATATCTCATAATCATAGTATGCGGCAATTGCTAACATGATTCGGACGGACTTCAGCTTCGCTACGGGAGAGAATGTCTCGTCGTAGTCAATCCCTTGAACTTGTCGATAACCCTTAGCGACAAGTCGAGCTTTATAGATGGTAACATTGCCATCCGCGTCTGTCTTCTTCTTAAAGATCCATTTGTTTTCTATCGCTCGCCGATCATCGGGCAAGTCTGTCAAAGTCCATACTTTGTTTTCATACATGGATTCTATCTCGGATTTCATGGCTTCAAGCCATTTGTTGGAATCTGGGCCCGCCATCGCTTCTTCATAGTTCGAAGGTTCACCGTTGTCTAACAACATGATTTCCAGGACAGGGTTGCCGTACCACTCTGGTGCGGAACGTGTCCTTGTGGACCTATGAAGTTCAGTAGCAACTTGATCCGAAGTACCTTGATCATCATCATTGTTTTCCTCTTCGGTTGGTGTGGGCATCATAGGAACATTTTCCTGAGCTGCACCACTTTCCCGTTCGAGAGGTAGTACTTCATCGAGTTCTACTTTCCTCCCACTTACTTCTTTCGAGAGAAACTCTTTTTCCAGAAAGCATCCGTTCTTGGCAACAAAGATCTTGCCCTCGGATCTTAAGTAGAAGGTATACCCGATAGTTTCCTTAGGGTATCCTATGAAGACGCATTTTTCTGACTTGGGTTCGAGCTTTTCAGGTTGAAGTTTCTTGACATAAGCATCGCATCCCCAAACTTTTAGAAACGACAGCTTAGGTTTCTTCCCAAACCATAATTCATACGGTGTCGTCTCAACGGATTTAGACGGTGCCCTATTTAAAGTGAATGTAGCTGTCTCTAGAGCGTATCCCCAAAATGATAGCGGTAAGTCGGTAAGAGACATCATAGACCGCACCATATACAATAGAGTGCGATTACGACGTTCGGACACACCGTTTCGCTGAGGTGTTCCAGGCGGCGTGAGTTGTGAAACGATTCCACATTTCCTTAAGTGTGTGCCAAATTCGTGACTTAAATATTCTCCTCCACGATCTGATCGTAGGAACTTTATCTTTCGGTCACGTTGATTCTCCACCTCATTCTGAAATTCCTTGAACTTTTCAAAGGTCTCAGACTTGTGTTTCATTAAGTAGACATACCCATATCTACTTAAGTCATCATTGAGAGTGAGAACATAACGATATCCTCCGCGAGCCTCAACGCTCATTGGACCGCACACATCGGTATGTATGATTTCCAACAAGTTGGTTGCTCGCTCCATTGTTCCGGAGAACGGAGTCTTGGTCATTTTGCCCATGAGGCATGGTTCGCATGTGTCAAACGATTCATAATCAAGAGACTCCAAAAGTCCATCAGCATGGAGCTTCTTCATGCGCTTCACACCAATGTGACCAAGGCGGCAGTGCCACAAGTATGTGGGACTATCGTTATCAACTTTACATCTTTTGGCATCTACACTATGAACATGTGTAATATCACGCTCGAGATTCATTAAGAATAAACTATTGACCATCGGAGCATGACCATAAAACATATCTCTCATATAAATCGAACAACCATTATTCTCGGACTTAAATGAGTAGCCATCTCGTATTAAACGAGATCCAGATACAATGTTCATGCTCAAACTTGGCACTAAATAACAATTATTAAGGTTCAAAACTAATCCCGTAGGTAAATGTAGAGGCAGCGTGCCGACGGCAATCACATCGACTCTGGAACCATTCCCGACGCGCATCGTCACCTCGTCCCTCGCCAGTCTCCGTTTATTCCGCAGCTCCTGCTGTGAGTTACAAATATGAGCAATGGCACCGGTATCAAATACCCAGGAGTTACTACGAGTACTGGTAAAGTACACATCAATTACATGTATATCAAATATACCTTTGGTGTTGCCGGCCTTCTTATCTGCTGAGTATTTGGGGCAGTTCCGCTTCCAGTGACCCTTCCCCTTGCAATAAAAGCACTCAGTCTCAGGCTTGGGTCCATTCTTTGACTTCTTCCCGGCAACTGGCTTACCGGGCGTGGCAACCTCCTTGCCGTCCTTCTTGAAGTTCTTCTTACCCTTGCCCTTCTTGAACTTAGTGGTCTTATTGACCATCAACACTTGATGTTCTTTCTTGATTTCAGCCTCTGCTGACTTCAGCATAGAAAACACTTCAGGAATGGTGTTTTCCATCCCATGCATGTTGTAGTTCATCACAAAGCTCTTGTAGCTTGGTGGGAGCGACTGGAGGATTCTGTCAATGACTGCCTCATCAGGGAGGTTAATATTCAGCTGGGTCATACGGTTGTGCAACCCAGACATCTTGAGTATGTGCTCACTGACAGAACTGTTTTCCTCCATCTTACAACTATAGAACTTGTCGGAGACGTCATATCTCTCGACCCGGGCGTGAGCTTGAAAAACTAGTTTCAGCTCTTCGAACATCTCATATGCTCCGTGATGCTCAAAACGCTTTTGGAGCCCCGGTTCTAAGCTGTAAAGCATGCCGCACTGAACGAGGGAGTAATCATCAGCACGAGTTTGCCAAGCATTCATAATGTCTTGGTTCTCTGGGACGGGAGCGTCACCTAGCGGTCCTTCTAGGACATATTGTTTCCTGGCAGCTATGAGGATGATCCTCAGGTTCCGGACCCAGTCCGTATAGTTGCTGCCATCATCTTTCAGCTTGGTTTTCTCTAGGAACGCGTTGAAGTTCATGTTGACATGAGCGTTGGCCATAAGATCTACAAGACATATTTGCAAAGGTTTTAGACTAAGTTCATGATAATTAAGTTCTAATCAAATTATGAACTCCCACTCAGATTAGACATCCCTCTAGTCATCTAAGTGTTACACGATCCGAGTCGACTAGCCCGTGTCCGATCATCACGTGAGACGGACTAGTCATCGTCGGTGAACATCTTCATGTTGATCGTATCTTCCATACGACTCGTGTTCGACCTTTCGGTCTCCGTGTTCCGAGGCCATGTCTGCACATGCTAGGCTCGTCAAGTTAACCCTAAGTGTTTTCGCTGTGTAAAACTGTCTTACACCCGTTGTATGTGAACGTAAGAATCCATCACACCCGATCATCACGTGGTGCTTAGAAGCGACGAACTGTAGCAACGGTGCACAGTTAGGGGAGAACACTTCTTGAAATTTTTGTAAGGGATCATCTTATTTACTACCGTCGTCCTAAGTAAACAAGATGCATAAACATAATAAACATCACATGCAATTATATAGTTGTGACATGATATGGCCAATATCATATAGCTCCATTGATCTCCATCTTCGGGGCTCCATGATCATCTTGTCACCAGCATGACACCATGATCTCCATCATCATGATCTCCATCATCGTGTCTTCATGAAGTTGTCACGCCAACGGCTACTTCTACTTCTATGGCTAACGCGTTTAGCAATAAAGTAAAGTAAGTTACATGGCGTTCTTCAATGACACGCAGGTCATACAAAAAGTAAAGACAACTCCTATGGCTCCTGTCGGTTGTCATACTCATCGACATGCAAGTCGTGAATCCTATTACAAGAACATGATCTCATACATCACAATTCATCATTCATCACAACTTCTGGCCATATCACATCACATGATCAATCGCTGCAAAAACAAGTTAGACGTCCTCTAATTTGTTGTTGCATCTTTTACGTGGCTGCAATTGGGTTCTAGCAAGAACGTTTTCTTACCTACGAATAACCACAACGTGATTTTGTCAACTTCTATTTACCCTTCATAAGGGCCCTTTTCATCGAATCCGCTCCAACTAAAGTGGGAGAGACAGACACCCGCCAGCCACCTTATGCAACTAGTGCATGTTAATCGGTGGAACCGGTCTCACGTAAGCGTACGTGTAAGGTTGGTCCGGGCCGCTTCATCCCACAATACCGCTGAAGCAAGAAAAGACTAGTAGAGGCAAGCAAGTTGACAAGATCCACGCCCACAACAAAATTGTGTTCTACTCGTGCAAAGAGAAATACGCATAGACCTGGCTCATGATGCCACTGTTGGGGAACGTTGCAGAAAATTAAAATTTTTCCTACGGTTTCACCAAGATCCATCTATGAGTTCATCTAAGCAACGAGTCAAGGGAGAGAGTTTGCATCTACATACCACTTGTAGATCACGAGCGGAAGCTTGCCAAGGGGATGGTGATGATGGAGTCGTACTCGAACGTGATTCGGATCACCGATGTCCAAGTGCTGAACGGACAGCACCTCCGCGTTCAACACACGTACGGGACGGGAGACGTCTCCTCCTTGATCCAGCAAGGGGGAAGGAGAGGTTGAGGAAGATTGCTCCAATGGCAGCACGACGGCTTGGTGTAGTTGGTGCAGCAGTACTCCGACAGGGCTTCGCCAAGCACGTACGGAGGAGGAGTGGTGTTGGGGAGGGGAGGGGCTGCGCCTTGGCTTGTGGTGCTGCAGCCCTCCCCTCACCCCTCTATTTATAGGGGAAGGGGCAAGGGGGGCCGGCCCCTCTAGATGGGATCTAGAGGGGGGGCGGCGGCCAGGGTGGGGGGACTTGCCCCCCAAGCAAGGGGGCGCCCCCTTTAGGGTTTCCCCCCCCCCCAACCCTAGGCGCATGGGCCCAAGGTGGGGGGCGCGCCCAGCCCACCAGGGGCTGGCTGCTATCCCATGCGGCCCCATGTGGCCCCCCGGGAGGGGTGGCCCCTCCCGGTGGACCCCCGGAACCCCTCCGGTGGCCCCGGTACAATACCGATAAGCCCCCGAAACTTTCCGGTGTCTGTATAACAACTTCCCATATATAAAACTTCACCTCCGGACTATTCCGGAACTCCTCGTGGCGTCCGGGATCTCATCCGGGACTCCGAACAACATTCGGTAGTCACATACTAGTCTTCCTAACAACCCTAGCGTCACCGAACCTTAAGTGTGTAGACCCTACGGGTTCGGGAGACATGCAGACATGACCGAGACGACTCTCAGGCAATAACCAACAGCGGGGTCTGGATACCCATGTTGGCTCCCACATGCTCCTCGATGATTTCATCGGTTGAACCACGATGTCGAGGATTCGATCAAACCCTGTATACAATTCCCTTTGTCAATCGGTACGTTACTTGCCCGAGACTCGATCGTCGGTATCCCAATACCTTGTTCAGTCTTGTTACTGGCAAGTCACTTTACTCGTACCGTAATGCATGATCCCGTGGCCAACACCTTGGTCACCTTGAGCTCATTATGATGATGCATTACCGAGTGGGCCCAGAGATACCTCTCCGTCATACGGAGTGACAAATCCCAGTCTCGATCCGTGTCAACCCAATAGACACTTTCGGAGATACCTGTAGTGCACCTTTATAGTCACCCAGTTACGTTGTGACGTTTGATACACCCAAAGCATTCCTACGGTATCCAGGAGTTACACGATCTCATGGTCGAAGGAAGAGATACTTGACATTGGCAAAGCTCTAGCAAACGAACTACACGATCTTTGTGCTATGCTTAGGATTGGGTCTTGTCCATCACATCATTCTCCTAATGATGTGATCCCGTTATCAACGACATCCAATGTCCATAGCCAGGAAACCATGACTATCTGTTGATCACAACGAGCTAGTCAACTAAAGGCTCACTAGGGACATATTGTGGTCTATGTACTCACACGTGTATTACGATTTCCGGATAATACAGTTATAGCATGAATAAAAGACAATTATCATGAACAATGAAATATAATAATACTTTTATTATTGCCTCTAGGGCATATTTCCAACATGAACGTCGTAATCGTACTTTACTAGATATGGTGCGATCTATGACGTCTCTTACTGATTTACTGCTATCGTTTTGGGGTTATGCTTTAGAGACGGACGCATTCACGTTAAATAGGGCACCATCAAAATCCGTTGAGACAACGCCTTATGAACTGTGGTTTGGCAAGAAACAAAAGTTGTCGTTTCTTAAAGTTTGGGGCTGCGATGCTTATGTGATGAAACTTCAACCATATAAGCTCGAACCCAAATCGAAGAAATGTGTCTTCATAGGATACCCAAAAGAGACTATTGGGTACACCTTCTATCACAGATCTGAGGGCAAGATTTTTGTTGCTAAATTCGGATCCTTTCTAGAGAAGGAGTTTCTCTCGAAAGAAGTGAGTGGGAGGAAAATAGAACTTGATGAGGTAACTGTACATGCTCCCTTATTGGAAGGTAGTTCATCACAAGAACCGGTTCCTGTGACAACTACACCAATCAGTGAGGAAGCTAATGATATTGATCACGAAACATCAGATCAAGTTACTACCGAACCTCGTAGGTCTACCAGAGTAAGATCCGCACCAGAGTGGTACGGTAATCCTATTCTGGAAGTCATGTTACTTGACCATGGCGAACCTATGAACTATGAGGAAGCGATGGTGAGCCCAGATTCCGCAAAATGGCTTGAGGCCATGAAATCTGAGATGGGATCCATGTATGAGAACAAAGTATGGACTTTGGTTGACTTACCCGATGATCAGCAAGCCATCGAGAATAAATGGATCTTCAAGAAGAAGACTGACGCTGATGGTAATGTAATTGTCTACAAAGCTCGACTTGTTGTGAAAGGTTTTCGACAAGTTCAAGGGGTTGACTACGATGAGACTTTCTCACCCGTAGCAATGCTTAAGTCTGTCCGAATCATGTTAGCAATTGCCGCATTTTATGATTATGAAATTTGGCAAATGGATGTCAAAACTGCATTCCTGAATGGATTTCTGGAAGAAGAGTTGTATATGATGCAGCCGGAAGGTTTTGTCGATCCGAAAGGTGCTAACAAAGTGTGCAAGCTCCAGCGATCCATTCATGGACTGGTGCAAGCATCTCGGAGTTGGAATAAACGCTTTGATAGTGTGATCAAAGCATATGGTTTTATACAGACTTTTGGAGAAGCCTGTATTTACAAGAAATGAGTGGGAGCTCTGTAGCATTTCTGATATTATATGTATATGACATATTGTTAATTGGAAATGATATAGAATTTCTAGATAGTATAAAGGGATGCTTCAATAAAAGTTTTTCGATGAAAGACCTCGGTGAAGCTGCTTATATATTGGGCATCAAGATCTATAGAGATAGATCAACACGCTTAATTGGACTTTCACAAAGCACATACCTTGATAAAGTTATAAAAAAGTTCAAAATGGATCAGGCAAAGAAAGGGTTCTTGCCTGTATTACAAGGTGTGAAGTTGAGTCAGACTCAATGCCCGACCACAGTAGAAGATAGAGAGAAAATGAAAGATGTTCCCTATGCTTCAGCCATAGGCTCTATCATGTATGCAATGTTGTGTACCAGACCTAATGTATGCTTAGCAATAAGCTTGGCAGGGAGGTACCTAAGTAATCTAGGAGTGGATCACTGGACAACGGTCAAGAATATCCTGAAATACCTGAAAAGGACTAAGGATATGTTTCTCGTTTATGGAGGTGACAAAGAGCTAGTCGTAAATGGTTACGTCGATGCAAGCTTTGACACTGATCCGGACGATTCTAAATCGCAAACCGGATACATGTTTATATTGAACGGTGGAGCTGTCAGTTGGTGCAGTTCTAAACAAAGCGTCGTGGCAGGATCTACATGTGAAGCGGAGTACATAGCTGCTTCGGAAGCAGCAAATGAAGGAGTGTGGATGAAGGAGTTCATTTCCGATCTAGGTGTCATACCTAGTGCATCGGGACCAATGAAGATCTTCTGTGACAATACTGGTGCAATTGCCTTGGCAAAGGAATCCAGATTTCACAAGAGGACCAAGCACATCAAGAGACGCTTCAATTCCATCCGGGACTAAGTCCAGGTGGGAGACATAGAGATTTGCAAGATACATAAGGATCTGAATGTTGCAGACCCGTTGATTAAGCCTCTTCCACGAGCAAAACATGATCAGCACAAAGACTCCATGGGTGTTAGAATCATTACTGTGTAATCTGGATTATTGACTCTAGTGCAAGTGGGAGACTGAAGGAAATATACCCTAGAGGCAATAATAAATTTATTATTTATTTCCTCATATCATGATAAATGTTTATTATTCATGCTAGAATTGTATTAACCGGAAACATGATACATGTGTGAATACATAGACAAACTTAATGTCACTAGTATGCCTCTACTTGACTAGCTTATTAATCAAAGATGGTTACGTTTCCTAACCATAGACATGTGTTGTCATTTGATTAACGAGATCACATCATTAGGAGAATGATGTGATTGACTTGACCCATTCCGTTAGCTTAGCACTTGATCGTTTAGTATGTTGCTATTGCTTTCTTCATGACTTATACAAGTTCCTACAACTATGAGATTATGCAACTCCCGTTTACCGGAGGAACACTTTGTGTTCTACTAAACGTCACAACGTAAATGGGTGATTATAAAGGAGATCTACAGGTGTCTCCAAAGGTACATGTTGAGTTGGCGTATTTCGAGATTAGGTTTTGTCACTCCAATTGTCGGAGAGGTATCTCTGGGCCCTCTAGGTAATGGACATCACTATAAAGCCTTGCAAGCAATGTAGCTAATGAGTTATTTACAGAATGATGCATTACATTACGAGTAAAGAGACTTGCCGGTAACGAGATTGAACTAGGTATTGAGATACCGACGATCGAATCTCGGGCAAGTAACATACCGATGACAAAGGGAACAATGTATGTTGTTATGCGGTTTGACCGATAAAGATTTTCGTAGAATATGTAGGAGCCAATATGAGCATCCAAGTTCCACTATTGGTTATTGACCGGAAACAGTTCTAGGTCATGTCTACGTAGTTCTCAAACCCGTAGGGTCCGCACGCTTAAGGTTTCGTTGACAGTTTTATTATGAGTTTATGAGTTTTGATGTACCTAAGGTTGTTCGGAGTCCCGGATGTGATCACGGACATGACTAGGAGTCTCGAAATGGTCGAGACATAAAGATCGATATATTGGACGACTATATTTGGACACCGGAAAGGTTCCGGGTGAGATTGGGACAATACCGAATCTCCGGGAGGTTATCGGAACCCCCGGGAGGTATATGGGCCTTATTGGGCCTTAGTGGAAAGGAGGGAGAAGAAGCAAA
>NC_041391.1:148085675-148089783 GCF_002162155.2 Triticum dicoccoides
GCTAGGGCGCGCCACCCCCTTGGCCGGCCCCCTCCTCCACTCCTTTATATATGGGGGAGGGGGGCACCCCATAGACACAACAATTGATCTCTTGATCTCTTAGTCGTGTGTGGTGCCCCCCTCCACCATAGTCCTCGATAATATTGTAGTGGTGCTTAGGCGAAGCCCTGCGATGGTAAAACATCAAGATCGTCACCACGCCGTCATGCTGACGGAACTCTTCCCCGACATTCTTCTGGATCGGAGTCCGGGGATCGTCATCGAGCTGAACGTGTGCTAGAACTCGGAGGTGCCGTAGTTTCGGTGCTTGATCGGTCGGGCCGTAAAGGCGTACGACTACGTCAACCGCGTTGTTCTAACGCTTCCGCTTTCGGTCTACGAGGTACGTGGGCAACACTCTCCCCTCTCGTTGCTATGCATCATCATGATCTTGCGTGTGCGTAGGATTTTTTTTTGAAATAACTATGTTCCCCAACAGTTCCCCTATGTAACCGCTCACTTCTATCCTGGAATGTCCAAGGACTTGGCGACCCCGGCAAGTGTGTGCTTGTCTGTGGCACCATCGGTGATGCCAACGTGTCTGTTGCTTGCCTCCAGGAGACAAAGCTTGCGTCCCTCCCCTACGGCAAAGACCGATCCTTCCTCCCTACTCGCCTCTCCGCTTTTGAGCACAAGGACGCCGACGGCTCCCGCGGTGGTTTGGTTATGGCTTGGGACCCCTCTATTCTTTCTCTTGTCTCCCGCTCAGATAGCCGCTACTCGCTCACCACCACGTTCTCCTCTACGTCCTCCAACCTCGCCTTCACGGTCACAAATGTCTAAGCTCCTTCCGACCACTCTTATACCCAAGCTTTCATCGATGAAATGATGGCCGTCTCGGCGTCGATCACGGGGGCCTGGCTCGCTCTTGGGGATTTCAATCTCATTCGGTACCCAAGTGAGGAAAACAACAACAATTTATGCGCCTCCCTTGCGTCGCGCTTCAACGCCTTGATCAACGCCTTGTCGCTCATCGAGCTCCCCCTCTCCGACCGATTGTTCATTTGGACAAACCGGCGTACGCCTCCCACCCTTGCCTGTCTCGACCAGGCGTTCTTCAGCGTCGGCTGGGACGCCGCTCTTCCGAATTCCACTCTTGCCTCCCGCCCTCGCATCACGTCCGACCACTTCCTGTTACTTGTCACCGCCTCCACGCGCATTCCCGCCTCCCGCCAGTTCCGTTTCGAGAACAAGTGGCTCCTGGACCCCCTGTTCCTTCCCTCTACCTCTCCTGCTTGGGCTCACCCTCCCTTGGTTACTGACTGGGCAAAGAACATCGCTGCTCGGTTCAAGTCGTTCCACCGCGCTGCAAAGGTTTGGAAAGCTGATCACCGGTATGTCCCTCTCCACGATAATAACTACAAGTTTGTTATTGACTTGTTTGACTTTTTGAGGAATACCGTGCTCTTTTGGCTACGGAGGCGTGCCTTCGCCGGGATGCCCAGGCCGTGCTGGCCTTCTCTGTCCGCCAACAAGCTGCGTTCTGGCGACAGCGGGGGAAATTTAGAAGGGTGGCCGAGGGCGACGAGAACACTCTCTTCTTCCACGCCCAAGCGTCCCAGCGCTTTCGGTCCAACCGGATCAAGGTGTTGGATGTCGGCGGCACGATCGTCGTCAGCCACGCTGCCAAAGCTGAAGCCCTCCACGCCTTCTACTCCAACCTCCTTGGGAGATCTTCGGACCCCATTTGGCGTTTCGGCCTCCATGCGATGTATGCTGGGGTCGCCGGCGTCGACGGGGCCAAGCTGACCGCCCCCTTCGAGATGGCCGAGATCGAAGGAGCCGTCAAGGGGCTTGACAGGACCAGCGCCCCGGGGCCCGACGGCCTGGGCCGGATTTCTACCAGGCCGCATGGTCGCTGGTCTCCGGCGACGTGCTTCGGTTGATGCACGGGTTCCACGACTACTCGGTCGACCTCTCCTGTGTCAACCGAGCATGCATTGTGCTTCTACCGAAGGGAGAGGGGGTTCTTGTGCCCGGCGGGTTCCGTCCAATCTCTCTCCAGAACTGTGATGTCAAGATCCCGTGCAAGGTCCTGACCACGCGTCTACAACAACAAATCGCGGACGTGGTCGATATTGACCAGTCTGGGTTCATCCGGGGGCGGAGCATCTCCGAGAACTTTGTGTTCCCTACGGAGATTGTGCAATGTTGCGAATCTCGCCGAGCTCCTGCCCTTGTTCTGAAGCTGGATTTCGCCAAGTCCTTCGACTCTATCAACTGGCGAAGTCTTCGCCGGATCATGGAGGTTCGCGGTTTCCCCCCTCTCTAGTGTAAATGGATGGACTCGATCCTCCAGTCGTCCATGTCCGCGGTGACGCTCAACGGTGTGCTGGGGAGGTGGATCAGCTGCAAGAAAGGGCTGCGGCAGGGAGATCCCCTGTCGCCGTACCTTTTTCTGCTGGTCGTGGATGTGCTCCAACAACTGATCAAGACCGACGGTGGGATGCATCATCCCCTGGTTGACGGCGCGCCGCCTCTCGTCCTTCAGTACGCTGATGATACGATCATTATCATGCGTGCCGAGCTTGGTGCGGTGCAACGTCTTAAAGGCGTCCTCGACGACTTTGCGGCCGTGACGGGGCTAGTCATCAACTTCAGCAAGAGCACCGTCGCGCCCGTCCACGTCCCTGACAGCGAGCTTCTGGAGCTCGTTCAGGTCCTGGGTTGTGCTGTGGGGGCCTTCCCACAGATCTACCTCGGCCTCCCCCTATCCAACCGCAGGCTCTCCATGGACGACTTCCTCCCGCTCCTCGCCAAAGCTGAGCGCTACTTATCCGGGTTGCGCGCTCAGCTCCTGTCCTTCAGGGGGTGCCTGGTTTTGCTCAACGCCGTGCTGGACGCGCTCCCCACGTACGCCATGGTCGCGATCCTCCGGGCGATCGACGCCCTGCGGCGCTCCTTCCTCTGGTCTGGTGCGGACAAAGCGTCGGGGGCGCAGTGCCTTGTCGCCTGGGACCGTGTCACACGAACCAAGGACAAGGGGGAGTTGGGGGTGCGCGCCCTTCCGGTCCAGAACCGATGCCTCCTTCTGAAGCCCCTCCACCATCTACACTCGCGCCAGGAATCCCCGTGGGCGCGCTGGGTTTGGGGAGAGTTGGGTTGCTCTCTCCTAACCCCGGCGTCGGCCATGTCGCTCCCCGGACCACATTGGTCATCTCTCGCCAAACTTGTGCCTCTGTACAGGGCGATCACCACGGTCTCCGTCGGAGACGGGTGCACGACGGTGTTCTGGCTCGACTCTTGGCTTCCCGGTGGTGCCCTCTTCATCCAGATGAGCTCTCTCTTCTCCCACGCCACCTTGCGGGATGTGTCGGTTGCCCACGTCATCTAGCGTGGGCTGGATGGGGGGCTTGTCCCGCGACTAAACCACACTGGGGCGCGGGAGCAGGGGGTCCTCCTCCCCATCATTCAGGCGCTGATTCTGTCCGAGGAGGCCGATGTTCGGGCTCTTCGTCCTGGCTGTGCCAAGGGCGCTGCTCTCTCCTCTGCCAGAGTATACCAGCTATGCCACTTCGGTGGAGTGAGAGCGCCTCGCCGACTTCGTCTGGACGAACTTTGCCCCCAGCAGGGTCCGCTTCTTCGCCTGGCTCCTGGTCCAGGCTCGGATACACACGAGAGATGTGCTTCTGCATAAGCACATTGTTGAGGTGGCCGGGGCGGGCTGCCCTATCTGCTTGGCTCCGCTCGAGACGGCCGACCACCTCATATTTGCTTGCCCCTTTGCCCGGCAGTTCTGGGCCTCGGTTGGGGCAACAATGACAGTCTCCTCCGTCAAGCTGCTCCACCTTATGTCGCCCCCGAGCTTGGTCCCTCCTCGGACGGAGCCGACTTTTCTGCTTCTTTGCTGCTAGCAACTTTGGAAGCACTGCAACGCGCTGGTCTTCCAGGGCATGCCACCCTCGCTTCCCCGGCTGCTGCAACTTTGCAGATAAGATGTCGTTCTGTGGCGTGTCGGCCTCCCAGCAGCTCTCAAGAACACTGCTGACGTGTGGCTTGAGTGCCTAACCCCGTGATGTTACTCCCCTCTCCCTATCGCTCTCTCTGCTTGTAGAAAAATATGTACTGG
>NC_041391.1:148090001-148130798 GCF_002162155.2 Triticum dicoccoides
TTAAAAAAAAAGAATAAGGCCCCTGTACATGCTCCGTGGCGGGCGCCGCCGAAGGGGTGCCTTGCTATATCAGTGGATGGGGCCTTCAGCGCCAAGGAGAAGGATTCAGGAGTAGACGTGGCTGTTAGAGAGACTCAACAGGAAACTTGGTACCCGTGTCATGCAAATACATACAACGATGTGATGACTCCCTTGAAGCTGAGTTACTTGCTGATGTGGAAAGAGTGATGATGGCACGCACATATGCTGCAGGGCCTTTCGTCTTACAAACGATTGTTCAAACTTAATAAAACTTGTGAAGGTTCAGGGACATGATAAATCAAGAGTTGGCCAGCTAGTGTCAGAGTTGAAGGCCTTATTTGTTGAGGAGCGGGAGCTTTCCATCATGAAGTTAGATAGGTCCCAGAATAGTGTTGCAGATTTTCAAGCCAAATTTTTGCGCTCAGAGCATCATACCGATCTATGGTTACAGGATGCACATGAGAATCTCCAGAGTCTTTTGGCTATGGATTGTAATACTATTCAATACTAGTAAGGTACACGTGCATTGGACGCATGATATTTGGCAACCAAATTATGGATAAATGTCACACTATAGCATTTAAGATTTGAGTCATATATGCATGATGTAGATGTTCACTTAATTTTTATAGTTCATCTCATTCAAAATCAATTAGTTTTTATAAAAAAGTTAATCTATTTTATGATTCATAGAATTGTGCGTTGTAAAGCATAAAGTAAAAACAAATAATGACAATTCAACTAGAAAAAAAATTTGGGCAATTGTGATACGGAAGATTTTAGAACAAAGGAGAAGTACTTGTGTTTTGAGGTTTGTGCATTATGCTTAAGTTCAACCATGGAGTCTTCTAGATTGTACATGTGACAGAATCTGGTCGAATGTAGATGATATTCAATGGCCAGTAGTGCTCGGATTTGCCATCTCTGCACCGTCGGATTGGCTTCATCCAACGACCATCTTTCAAATTTATTCGCACAATATAGGGGTGTAGATAATCAATAAAGCTCCCACTTTTCCCGCAAAAAAAAGTGAAAAGCACAACTGAGCTTTCACATTTCATTTTTTTTGTTTCTTTTACTTTATTGATTTGTTTTTTTCTTCTGCTTTCACTTTTATTTCATTTCATCTTTTGGGGGTTTTCATTTTTTGGGGGTTTTAGTTATTTTTTAGTTTGCATTTTTTTGGCGTTTTCATGAAAAAAATCGTTGATGCCTATTAACAATGGTTCAACTTTCGAAGATCTTGACGCGAGAAATTCGATTGTGAAAACAGTTCATGATCTGGATGGATGTTGAAGAGATAAAATGTTTTAAAAGACGAATCTACAAAAAAAACTCCCAGGTTATGACAAGTAACGCACATGTAGTTTGTCACTTGTGAGCATCAAAAAGGTGGGAGTGACCTTTGCAAAGGGTCCTCCTTAATTCGTGAGTATGATGTATTGCTCGCTACGAGCAATACGACTCGAGTCGCCTACAACCCCCCTTGATCGCTAGCATGGTGGCCGGCCCATTCATGTTTTTTCTTTCAAAAACCTTTCATTCTACTTTTTCTTCACGAATACAAAATTTGAAGAAAATAACATTTGAAAAAGTTTATGAATTTAGAAAATGTTGCAAATTCCAAAAAAATGTGCAAATAAAAAATATGGATTAAAAAAATTCATAATTGTTAAAATTGTTCACGAATTTGAAACATCTGTGTAAATTCGAAAAATGTTGTGAATTGGAAAAAAGTTCAGAAAACACGAAAAGTTAATGAGAACCCCAGAAAATTTTATTAATTTGTGATTTTTTAAAATAGAACATTTTCAGAAATTCCAAACAATTTTTGAAAAATGTAAACACTTGTTGAAATTCCTGAACAGTTTATGAATATGTGAAAAAAATGAACACAAGAACATTTTTGCAAATTCCCAACAAATTTTGCAAAACGTGAACATTTGTTATTTTTGGAATGTGTGAATTTTCTAGAAAACGAAATCATTGTTTTGAAACTTCAACCAATTTTGGAGTATCTGAACTTTTTTCAATATGTGAAAATATTATGGAACTGGCAATATTTTTGATAATTCCAAATAAATTTTGGAAAAACCGAACATTTTTTGAAATCCCTCAGGCATTTTAGAAAACGCCAACACTGGCTCGAGTATACGAAACAAAATTTTAAAAATGGGAACATTTTGAAATTTTGATGAATTTTGAAGGTAAAAAACAAAGAAATAAAATAAAACACGGGAAACTAGGAAGAAGAAATTGGTCCTCATGCTCGCTTCGCTTCGGTTCTAATGTGTCTGCCCATCTTCCTAGCGTAGCAGACGATCACAATCTTAACACTCGCAGTGAGCGATAGACAACATTTCTGGCCTAGTAAATTTGACACGGAGGGGTTCATTAAAAGAGAAAAACTATGACACCAACAGTAAACATGAGCTTCTATATATCACTTGACAAACGAGCGTTCTGTTGGGCTGGCACAAGTAGCTTCTTCAGGTTAGTTTTCTTCTTTGTTTTTTCATTTGTGCATTTTTTTTACTATTTATTCATATTTGCAAAAATATTTTAAATACATATATTCAAAAAACTTAATTTAATTAAAATTTAAACAACCGTGAATTTGAAAAATGTTAACGCGGTGAAACATATTTGTTAGTGTAATTTAAAAACATGTTTATAGCTTTTAAAAAATGTTTATCACTTCAAACATTCACGCGTTAGAAATAATGTTCGTGCATTTAAAATAATTATACAACATAAAAAAGTATTCTTGTAATTTCAATAAAAATCATAACATTAAAACATGTATGTTGCAATACAAAAGATGTTCACGTGTTTGTAAAATATGTTTATGCCATGTAAACAGAAGTGTTGATGTCGTTCAAAAACATGTTTTTTACATTCAAATAATTGTTTCAAAGTGTATTTTAAAAAGTTTAACTCGTATTCGGAAACATGTTCAAAACTATGTAGTTAAAAAATGGTAATCATGCATTTAAAAAATGTTACAGCTTTATACAAAAAATGTACACTATTTATGAAGAAATGGATCAAAAACTACATTTTAAAAACTGGTACTCATGTATTTTTTCAATAAAACGAATGTGTATAAAAAAATATTCCTGATGTATACAGAAAATGTACAATATGTATGAAAAAAAATAGCATGTGTTGATAAAACGTGTATAAAAAATAAAAATAATAATAATAGGAAAACCGGTAAGAAACACATAAAACTATAACGCGAAAAGAAAATCTTTGAAAACTCACACAGAAGCTGTTGAATACTAACATGGAAAAAAAAAGACAAAAGAAAGAAAAAGAAAAAAACTTATAAAGAAACAGAGAAAATCAAGAAACCGCGAGAAAAATCTTGAGAACCAACACAGAAAACACATAGACAAAATCGGTCGAAAGGCCTGTAGCTATGACCAAGTGGTGTGTCGTGCCTCGTCTAGGAGACTAGAAGACGTTGCCGTACCGTCAAGCCTTACGGTCAAGTCGCCGCTCGTCGACTTTCTATCGGTTGGCCCAGTTCAGTTCAGACGCCGAGTCCCCTGGGGCGACGACGATGTCGACGAATCACGAACCGCAGCCGGTGAGCTTTGACCTGATCGACTGCTAACACACGCATCGTATGGGGCAGTGAAAGCACTGCAACCAAAAGCACACCTATTTCTTGGGCTCGATCAGAGTTTCCGCTCCGACGGTTCACCAGCCACCGCGTCCAACACGCGGCAGCCTACATGCAGAGTAGGGTATACTCACGCACGCTTCTGCCCCGCGGGCGCAGGCCGGCGCTGCCTGCTCGGACGTCGACGTACGTGGCATGTCGCCACCATGCACTGGTCTTCGCTGCATTATTGTCGCCGCGTCTTTCCACAGGCGACCACTTCGTCAACAGTGGGCAGCGGCCGCCGAACTGTAAAACAAAAGGATTTGTGGGAACTGACTCGACCCTCTAGGAATGGCCTGTCATATGTATTTATAATGATACACAATTACATATTACACAGTTGGGCTACGTTACAAAGTCTAACACCCTCCCTCAATCTCAACTCACTCCTGATGCATCTAGGAGGTTGAGATTGCGCCTACAGACCTCAAACATGGGAGAAGGTAGAGGCTTGGTGAAGATGTCGGCAAGTTGATCCTTTGAGGAGATAAACTTGATCTGTAGTAGCTTCTGTGCAACACGTTCCCTCACAAAATGATAGTCAATCTCAATGTGCTTGGTTCGTGCATGGAACACCGGATTTGTCGACAGAAATGTGGCACCGATGTTGTCACACCAAAGAACCGGAGGATGTGACTGGGAGATTCTCAGCTCTCGGAGCAAGGACTCAATCCAAATAAGCTCAGCAGTCGCATTGGCAACTGCTTTGTACTCAGCCTCTGTACTGCTGCGAGAAACAGTGGCTTGCTTGCGCGCACTCCAGGCGATCAAATTAGGACCCAGAAATACAGCATGTCCCCCCGTGGATCGCCTGTCATCTGGACACCCAGCCCAATCAGCATCTGAGAATGCAGAGAGAACCGTAAAGGAACTAGGTCGCAGATGAAGACCATAGGAGACAGTGAGACGCACATAACGAAGAATGCGCTTCACAGCAGACCAGTGCACATCTGTAGGAGCATGAAGATACTGACATACCCTGTTAACCGCAAATGAAAGGTCAGGACGGGTGATAGTCAGATACTGCAAGCCACCAACAATACTCCGATACTCCGTAGCATCCGTAGAAGAAAGAGGAGACCCAGCAGTGGCCGAGAGCTTATCCGTAGAGGACATGGGCGTGGATGACGGCTTACACTTGAGCATACCAGCACGGCGCAAGAGATCAAGGGAGTACTTTTTCTGAGTGAGAGCCAAGCTGCCAGAAGACTGATGTGCAACCTCAATGCCCAGAAAGAAGTGTAGCTGTCCCAAGTCTTTAACCGCAAAATCTCTGCCAAGAGTAGTCACAAGAGCATCAGCAGTCGTGGCAGAAGAACTGACCAGAATGATATCATCCACATACACAAGCAAATACACAGTCAGACTAGGGCGCTGAAACAAGAACAGTGAACTGTCAGCTGTCGACGGAACGAATCCATGAGTACGAAGGGCCAAAGCAAGACGAGCATGCCAGGCACGAGGTGCCTGTTTCAGTCCGTAGAGCGCCTTGGTCAGACGACAGAGATGATGAGGCTAATCTGGATCAACAAACCCGGGCGGCTGGCGCATGTAAACCTCCTCGTCAAGTAACCCATGGAGAAAAGCATTCTACACATCAAGCTGTCGTAGGGACCAACCACGAGAGACTGCAAGAGACAGGAGAAGCCGGATGGTAGTAGGTTTCACAACCGGGCTGAATGTATCCTCGTAGTCCAAACCCTGACGTTGTTTAAACCCTCGAGCCACAAGACGCGCCTTGTAGGCTCAATAGATCCATCCGCATGTCGCTTGACCTTGAAAACCCACTTCGAGTCAATGATGTTGACACGAGGCGGAGGGGGAACCAGTGTCCATGTCTCATTATGCATAAGAGCGTGATACTCTTGCTCCATAGCAGCCCTCCAGTGTGGAATACTCATCGCAGCCTCATAGTTGTGTGGTTCAGCAGTGGGATCTGCAACAGAATGAGCAAGACAAGCAGCCAAATATGTGACAGTACCATCATGACGCTGCTTGGGTTGAAAAATACCACTGCAACTGCGAGTATGCGGACGTTGCGGTGCAACAGGAACCGGAGCCGGTGGCGCCAACACTGGAGACGATGACGGCATGTCAGGCGACGGGGGCCCAGGTGAGGGCTCCGGTGAGTCGATGCAAGGCCCAGCCGACCCAGGTGAGAGGGGCGGCAGGGACAGACGGGTGGATGACGAAGGCGATGACGGAGGCGAGGCCGGTCGTGGAGACGGTGACTGGGACCGCTCGGGCCGTCCATGGGAGACCGTCGGGGACGTGGGCCGCGCCTCAGCTGGCACCGGCCCAGGCACGGAGGCCGTCGCTGGTCCAGGTGCAGAGGCCGGCACGGCTCCAGAGACGGGGTCGACGACAGGAGTCGTGGCAGGCACGTGCAACGGCCGATCAACATGCGTCACAGGAGTGTCATCCGAAAGTAGTTCCAGGCGAGCACCACGTCCAACACCTGCACCATGGTTAGGTAACAAAACAGGCGAATATGCAACATCTTCAAATTGGCCAAGCATAATAGGAGATGAATGCATAGATGGAGGTGTGTCGGGTTGCTGTGGCATGGAAGAAAATGGGAAGACGTTCTCATCAAAGACAACATCACGGGATATGTAGACACGGTTAGTTGGCACATGGAGGCACTTGTAGCCTTTATGAAGAGAACTATAACCAAGGAACACACATTTCTTAGACCGAAATTCAAGCTTTCTATGATTATATGGACGAAGGTGGGGCCAACAGGCACACCCAAACACCTTAAAAAAGGTATAGTCAGGAGTTTCACCTAGAAGGAACTCAATAGGAGTTTTCATATTAAGGACACGTGTAGGTAGTCTGTTAATAAGAAAACATGCGGTAGCAAAGGCGTCACTCCAAAAACGAAAAGGTACAGAAGCGCGAGCCAGGAGTGTGAGTCCGGTCTCGACTACATGTCGATGCTTGCGCTCAACAGCGCCGTTCTGCTGATGTGTATGAGGACATGATAAACGATGAGAGATCCCAAGCTTATTAAAGAAAGTGTTGAGGTTGCGATATTCGCCCCCCCAATCGGATTGTACATGGATAATTTTATGCTTGAGAAGACGTTCTACATGCACTTGAAACTGAATGAAGATATCAAACACATCAGATTTGCGCTTAAGAAGATAAAGCCAGGTAAAACGACTGTATGCATCAATAAAGCTGACATAATAGTTGTGACCACTCACAGACGTCTGAGCGGGACCCCACACATCAGAAAACACAAGTTCAAGAGGACTCGATACTACACGAGTAGAGGAAACAAATGGTAACTGATGACTTTTGCCTTGTTGACAGGCATCACACACGGACATCTCCTTATTGCTAGACACGATAGGCAGCTCATGGAGGTGGAGGATATGGCGAACTATGGGGGTGGCAGGATGACCAAGGCGAGAATGCCACTGAGATGGCGACACACGAACACCACTGAAGACGCGCAGGGCGGATGGATCCTCCAAGCGGTATAAACCTTGGCTCAGGCGACCACTAAGCAGAATTTCCCGGGTGGCTCGGTCCTTAACAAAAAGATCAAACGGGTGAAATTCACATAGGACATTGTTATCAAGAGTGAGCTTGGGAACAGATAACAAATTAAGAGTCACCGAGGGGACCCGTAAAATATTGCGAAGATGAAGCTGCCTAGATGGATGACTAGTTAAAAGAGATGCTTGACCAATGTGAGAGATGGGCATACCTACACCGTTGGCGGTGTGAACCTTGTCAGGACCGTAGTATGGCTGGTGAGTGGACAGCTTGGCGAGCTCGTTCGTCATATGATTCGTGGCGTCGGTGTCCATGTACCATGCAGGATCAATCGGGTACGATGGTGTAAAACCTTGGTCGACGCGTGTATCCTTGCCCTTGGCGGCAACATGAGCAGCAGGAGGACCAAAATCCGCCATGGCAAATTGACGCTCATTACCTTTTCCATCATTAGCGATCCCCAGAAAGCTCCGCTGAAATCGTTTGTGACACTTGGAGGCGAGGTGCCTCTCACGACCACAAAGTTGGCACCGCACGGGACCCCCGCCTGAGGTTGGCGCAGGAGGGTTGGCGACCCGGACAGGCGTAGAGGGCGCAGGTGGGCGCTGGCCACGCGAAGCCCAGAAAGCCGCCGGCTGGTCGGCGATGGTGGTGACGGAGCGGCGAGCTTCGATGCGCTGCTCGGTGAAGAGCAGATGGGAGAAGAGCTCGTGCGGAGGAAGCGGCGGCTTGGCGTTGTGGACGGCCTCAGCAAGGTTGTCGTAGTCAGCATCGAGACCCTTGATGACGTAGCCGGCGAACTCCTCGTCGCTGAGCGGTCGACCAATAGAGGTCAACGTGTCCGCTAAGACCTTGATCTTGTTGAAGTATGTTGTGGCAGAGGAATCCAGTTTCTTGATGTCATCAAGCTTGCTGCGAAGAGCCATCGAGTGGGCAGTGGAGGTCTGGGCAAACGCATGCTCCAGATTCGTCCACGCATCCAAAGAGGAGGCAGCAAAGAGGCAAAGGCCAGCGACACCGTCCCCGAGGGAACCCTGGATGGCGGAGAGGATCGCTTGGTCTTGCTGCACCCACACACGGTGTGCCGGGTTGATGGCCGGGCCGTGGACGGTGGGAATAACCTGCGGCGGACACGGCAGGGAACCATCGACATAGCCAAGGAGGAAGCGGCTGCGGAGCAGCGGTAGAACCTTGGCGCGCCAAAATAGGTAGTTATCCGGCGTGAGACAAGTGGTGATCAGATTGTCGAAGTGAAACGGCCCTGGGATCATGGCGGCGTCGGTGGTAGGAGCCGCAGGCACCACAGGGGCGGCGGGTGCCACACCCGCGAGCGACGCATCAGAGGCCCCCGAGGCCGCCGGCAGTAGGGCGAGTGGCGGAGACGAGCCAGCAAAAGCCGCGGGAGGCGCCGTCATCGCGGCGGTGGAGACCTGCAGCGTCGATGTCGCGGGAGATGGCGGGATCAGGGCGGAGAGCATCGAGCCAACGGCGGTAGTACTTGGGGCCGTGGCGACGATCCGGCGTGGGCGGGGAGGTTGAGAAGGGCGGCCAGCGACGCGGGGATGGACCCGGAGCTGGCGGAACCGGAGGCGGAAGCGGTCATGGCAGCGGCGGCGACGGCGGCCCGAGAGTTGAGGGCACGGCGGCGGCGGTGGCTGATGTAGGGTAGGACCTAAGGTTAGGCTGATACCATGTAAAACAAATGGATTTGTGGGAACTGGCTCGATCCTCTAAGGGTGGCCTGTCATATGTATTTATAATGATACACAATTACATATTACACAGTTGGGCTTTTGTATCTAACACGAACCAAGACGACGACTGACTCGGCGACCCCGACCGTGGACGGGCTGTGAACTGGACTATATCCAACAGAACCGTGCAGTGCCGATGTGCAGTGCGCACACCACTATTGTCTGCCCAGCGCCCACCAACTACCCACCATGCATCCTCCTCCAAAGCCGCTGCTCCTCCTCGCGGTGCTGCTCGCCGCCTCACCGCATGCGCTGGCGGAGCAGCCACCGGCGGCAGCCGCCTGCCCGCCGCAGGAGCGGGACGCGCTGCTGGCCTTCAAGCAAGGGATCACCATCAGCAGCGACGCCGCCGGCCTCCTCGCCTCATGGCGCGAAGACGACTGCTGCCGGTGGAGGGGCGTCCGGTGCAGCAACCGGACCGGCCATGTCGTCGCGCTCAACCTTCGAGGCCAGGGACTAGCCGGCGAGATAAGTCCATCCTTGCTCTCCCTGCCGCACCTGGAGCATCTTGATCTCAGCTCCAACCGCCTCGTGGGCCCGGCTGGCAGTATTCCCGAATTTCTGGGTTCCATGGGAAACCTGAGATATCTCGACCTATCCGGAGCGCCGTATTCTGGGGAAGCGCCGTTTTCTGGCCAAGTGCCTCCCCACCTTGGCAACCTCTCCAAGCTGCAACATCTTGACCTCTCAAGCAATAGAAATGTGTCCTCCAACGATCTTTCCTGGTTAACACGTCTGCCATTCCTAAGGTTTCTCGGCCTGAATTTCGTGGACCTGAGTATGGCGGCTGATTGGGCTCATGCGGTGAACGCCCTTCCTTTGAGGTCCCTTCATCTTGAAGATTGCTCGCTCACAAGTGCGAACCAATCACTCCCACACTCAAACCTTACCACGACTCTTGAGGTGCTCGACCTTGCTCTCAACAACTTTGACCAGCCAGTCGCGTCCTGTTGGTTCTGGAACCTAACAAGACTCAAGCGGCTCTACCTTGAAGTTAACAACGGCGCCCTGTATGGTCCGCTTCCTGATGCATTGGGGGGTATGGTACGCTTGCAAGAACTATCCTTCGGAGAGAGTGGCAGCCACATGATGAGCATGGGCTCGGCAGACTTGAAGAACCTATGCAACTTGAAGTTCCTAGACCTTGACTTTTGTTTCTCAAATGGATTTGAAGCGGAGAGGCTCCCGCAATGTTCCTCGGACAAATTGCAGGAATTGCACCTGATGGGAAACCAATTGACAGGAACTCTAGCGGATTGGATGGGACACCGCACCAGCTTAGTCATTCTTGATCTCAGTTCAAACAACATTACTGGGCCTATACCGGAATCTATAGGGCGGTTTACAGATTTGAGGGTTCTAGACCTTTGGAACAACAACCTGACTGGACATGTGCCACCTGCAATCGGTACTCTCACTAATTTGGCTAGCTTGGTTCTTGGTCAGAATCACTTGGATGGTCTGATTGCAGAAGGACACTTTCATGGTCTAAAAAGCTTAGAGCAAATATATTTATCTGACAATCAACTGGAGATTGTGGTGGGTTCAGAATGGGTTCCTCCCTTCAGACTGCAAGAGGCCAGTTTTGCATCTTGCCAGATAGGTCATCTGTTTCCTGCATGGCTTAAGTGGCAAGTGGGTCTTACTCGCCTTGACATCTCAAGCACAGGAATAACAGATAGGTTTCCAGATTGGTTCTCCAGTTCCTTCTCAAAGATCACATACTTGGATATCTCCAATAACCGAATAAGTGGTGCCTTGCCAAAAAATATGGGTAACATGTCATTGGTATCACTATATTCTAGTTCGAACAATATATCTGGTAGAATACCTCAATTGCCCAGAAATCTAGAGATATTGGACATATCAAGAAACTCTTTATCAGGACCCCTGCCATCAGATTTTGGGGCTCCAAAACTAAGTACAATAAGTCTATTCTCCAATTACATCACAGGTCAAATTCCAGTGTTTGTATGCGAACTGTACTTGTATTCCTTGGATTTAGCCAACAATATTCTCGAAGGAGAACTTCCTCAATGTTTCAGCACAAAACACATGACATTTCTATTGCTAAGTAACAATAGTTTCTCTGGCAATTTTCCACCATTTCTAGAAAACTGCACAGCGCTATCCTTTTTGGATCTGGCAAGGAACAGATTCTCTGGAACATTGCCAATGTGGATTGGGAACTTGGGGAAACTACAGTTTCTACGGCTGAGCAACAACATGTTCCACGGGCATATTCCGGATAATATCACAAGTCTCAGCAAACTTTATCATTTGAATCTGGCGGCCAATGGGATATCAGGTTCCATACCTCATCATCTATCAAATCTAACAATGATGACAACACCATATGTACACGTTCCTGGCACCGTCGTTGCAGATTTCCAAATTATGGTTGGTGATATGCCAGTAGTCTTCAAGAGGCAAGAACTTAAATATAGAGGTGTTGGTGTTTTGGAGATATTGAGCATTGACTTCTCTTGCAACTATTTAACCGGTAAAATTCCAGAGGAAATAACGTCTCTTGGTGGATTGATAAACCTGAACTTGTCATGGAATCAACTGAATGGAGGGTTACCTAAGAAGATTGGGGACATGCAGACGTTGGAGTCACTTGACTTCTCGAACAATGATATTTCAGGAGAAATTCCGTCAAGCTTGTCGAATCTAACATACTTGAGCATTCTGGACCTGTCATATAATCATCTAGCAGGAATAATACCATCAGGAGTTCAACTTGACACTCTTTACACGGAGTATCCATCCATATACAATGGCAACCCTGGCCTTTGTGGTCCCATCCTTCATAAAAGTTGCTCAGTCAACAATAATGCACCACAGCCTGACCATCAACAGAGTGGAAAAGTTTCGGAGTCGACATTGTTCTTTTACTTTGGACTTGGGTCAGGGTTTATGGCTGGCCTCTGGGTTGTGTTTTGTGCTCTGCTCTTCAAGAAAGCATGGAGGATTTCTTATTTCTGCTTCTTTGACAAGGTGCATGACAAAGCCTATGTGTTCATAGTTGTCACTTGGGGCAGGTTTGCCAGGAAAAGGTAACTACAATTCAAGTGCTAAATTAAATCAGCTTACGACATGTACGAATAAATGAAACTGAATAGCATGTATTTAGAGACTTGTGCTAGTATATATCTTCTCGTTTTCCGTAAACTTGCAATAATGAATGTTGCATGATGCATGATGCAACCTTACTTGTGAGCCATGATGAACCGTGGTGATTTTGGAGCATAGATGCAGCTAATACTAAAGAAGGCATCAGGCATGCTGGAAAAAACGCATCATGAAGTTGCTGCTTACACACAACCAATACAAGTGATCTTGTATAGAGAGAGACTCATTTCAGAAACCCTAAAAGCTTTTCTTCCCCATTGCATTAGCTTAAACTTTGAAAATGTCATTCCAGTACTGAGCCTTTTCAAAAGTTCAGAAGATATGTGCAGCACATATTTTTCCTCTGAAAAAATCTTATTGTCCAAGATAAATGCTACAACACGTAAAGTATAACGCTTAGTGAGGGATGACCGAAGAGCACAAAACATATCTGAAGAATAGAATAACATATCTGAGGGGGGACTGAACAACACAAAACATATCGGAAGAAATAATATACAGAAACAAACAAGGGAAGAACGACATCACAAGACAAAAAGACTGAAAAAGGCAAGAAGAGAAATGATAAGGCAAGAAGACAGAACAAAGAAACCTAGAACTGACCCCAACTCAATTGAAAATTTACAGCAACAACTTCTTCAACACAATATGGCAGTTCATTCTTGAATTACCTCTTTGGTGCCCATCACAAATAGAATGTTGTTTCCCATCCCCTCCTGCTAATGGGTTCGCTAGACAAATGCCCCACCTAACTAGTTCTAGTTTTCTGAACTTGGCCAGCTACAAAATGGACTAACAAAATGTTGGTTACTAATTGGTTGTGCTGCCGAGCTACGGTGGCCGGTGGGTATGTAGAAACGGAAAAAATGCCGAGGGGCAAGACTGAAAAATGACTAAATATGAGAGGTATAACAACACTCCCTAAGCTGATATACCCCTCGGCGCCTTGATCTGAGAAATCAAAACTAAAGGGTAGATGAATGAATGACAAGACTGAAAAATGAATCACTTAAAGAGTGATGCAAACATAAGGACTGAAGAACAAACGAATGATTAGCTTTGGACTGAATACTAAAGACACAACAAAATGGGAGAAGTAAACTGAAGATGACCAGGAGTTCTTCATTTTGGACATTGCAACTAAATGAATAAATCAATTGCCTGTCTCTCAAGTTCAGGCTCATGTTCATTTTGGAGACTGAATAACAAAATGAGAAAATGAAGAAATAAGAGGGAGTGATTTGACTGATATAATGAGAACCTGAAAACTGTAAATATGCAAAAGTAAATGATGAATTGATAAATTGATGACTGACAAAGATGATAGCAGGACTGAACCTAGACAAATAGCTTCCGAAAATATAGAATATAAATAACGAAACTCTGAACACTGCTAAATAATAAAACAAAACTGAGGTGATCACGCAACTGGATGCCGAGTCACTGATAACTGAATTTAGCATTCCAGTTGCTACTTCTACTACTTGTACATGTTCACCGTCGAGAACTGCATTTAGTATGGCCAAAAAGATACTGAGCATTCCTACTCGTACATGTGCATGGTTGAAAAGATATTAACAGAAAAAATGGTCCAGATGCTTGGTTGAATGTTACGACTGAACGAGTTTTCCGCTAAGCTACTTGTGCATGTGCAAATTTGGAACAAAGCTCAATCGAAAGTTGTGCATGCACAGAATTCTAAACCGTAATTAAAAAGAATGGCAATTGTTACTCATAACTGAACCTGAACCTGAACTACTAGTAATAACTAACCACTGAACACTTGACAATAATGACACTCACAGTGTTTTGACCTTGATATACTAAAACAATGTACTGAACAAATCGAAACAAGATTAGTTATTCACATTCGGATGTACCTGGTTTCCCCCATCAGATCAGTGACGAACTTCTGGAATAAAACCAAACGGTGGACTCCCATGGAACCGAAATAGCATCGACTGAATCATACACCGGGCCAGGACCGTCGAGAAATCGATTTTGCAGGTAGAAATCGACTGAATCATAGCGACGCACAGAGAGGTAGCTGCAAAATCAGCGCGACGCATAAAACCGGTGACGACCGAGAAGAAGAAGACAAGGGGCTGAGAGCAGGGGGGAGGGGAGAAGCTCGCCGTACAGGTCTCGCAGCCAGCGACGACCTGGGGTTTCTCGCCCTCGCGGACCACCGCTCGCTGGTGGCGCGCCCGATGGGACAGCCCCGTTGGCGTCCTCTCCATCTCCTTCCTCCCGCTACTTGCCGACTCCACAGCCTCCCCCGTCCCTTGTCCCTCAGGCTGCTCGCCGGCAGCCTCCTCGCCGCCAACCCGCCTCCTGACGCTGCGGTGGCACAAGGATGAACTGACACAGAATGCCTAGTAGAACAGAAAATTCAGGAAAACGATCGACGCCCGTAGCAAAAACACGGGTCGGGTTCACAGCCCGGTAAAGAAAAAGCACAACCGAAAAGCCCACCACCAATCCGGCGGGCAATCCCAAACGTCCGCATTAACATCCGTAACAGAGATCAGACGATCCAGAATTTAACTTAGAACATAGTGAAAATCAGTCGGCTGATTTTTAGTAAATACATGTATATATAATAAGGCCTATTTAGTAGTAGGAAGGAGGGATGTCACATGTGTCCATTCTATATACAGTGCACACTCACCTTTTTATTTTCATGAATATTTTTTTAAATGTCATGAACCTAATATTCAAACGCATGAATATTTGTAAATGTCACGAACAATTTTTTGAATGTTAAAATTTATTTTACACATCATGTGAACATTTTTTACATTTCATGAACATTTTTTTAAAATATTGTGAAGATTTTTGAAAGTCATGAATGTGTGAACATTTTCTTAAAAGTTACGAATATGATTTTGAATGGTGTGATTTTTTTAATACTAGTAAATGGCACGTGCCATGCACGTGTAGATGTAGTTATTACTACACATACATGTGGGTAATTTTAAGTAGTATCATATTTCACAAAAAAAGTTACTACCTCCGTTTTAGTTTATAAGTCCTATGCGTACACCTAGGTTACCAATTTGATCACCCTAATATAAACTATATCACACAAAAATTATATCATTTAAAAATAGAATATTTGAAGTTTATATTGGTATATTTTTTGTAATATATGACTTGTATTAGGTTGATCAAATTGACGACCTAGGGATACACGCATGCCCTGTAAACTGAGAGAGAGGGAGTAAATAGTATCATGATTTGACTAAATAATTATTAATTATAAAATTTTGCATGATTTAATAAATATATCCGTGAAATACCGAATTTACACAATATAGAATACCATGAGAAAAAGTATACCAGGTTCGTCCTCAAATGTTTGTCTTAATAAAGTTTAAGTTTAACTTCAGTTCAGAACTGTGATACTTATTAAGGATCGGAGGAAATATTAGATTAAGCAACAGAGAGAATGGGTTTGCAAGTTATTTATCGTTAGAAATAAAATAGTAATTTAAACATTAATTGTGTCTGTTTACAAATCAGAGTTTTCACATAATTGTTGATAAAAACTAAGAAAACAAGGGTAATAAATATTTGTAAAATAAATTTATAAGAGAAAGTAAAAGCTATTTAGCCGTACATATATTACATTTTCACTTTGTTCGTCACTGTTTAATTTGTTTCAGCTTGTGCGCCTTTACCCAGGCTACACCATCACATGCTTTCTCTCTCTCATCATGATGCGTACTTGCTAGTTGCTACTGCTAGTACTCCTCGCGCCACTCTACTCTACTCCTGCATGCATCACCGGAGTTTGCTGGAAATTTCTGGATAGTGGCTTGGCTATAAAGAACGCAAGGAGAATCACATGCATGCACACCCTAGAGAGTACTACTACATCTGAGAGTGGCAGACTGGCAGCACGGGGAAATGGCGCAGCGAATCCCTACAATGTAGGCCATCAGATTAACATATCCAACGGTTTATATGCAGCCACGTATACCAGTAACACAAGCCATTAAATTTGAGCCGTCCAATTAGGAAGATCCAACGGTTCATATGACTTGCTACTCGTACACTATATAGGAGTATATATATTTTATGAATGTTTTTAATGCATACTGAACAATACTAAAAAAAGTAATGTAAAACAAATTGGAATACAAAAGGTAGAGAAGGGGAAATGAAAAAGGAAGCAAAGGAACGAAGAAACTAGCAAGATTTTTTCTGCAGTAAGCGAGACCTAGATGCCCCCCTAATCCAATCCAGGAGATTTTCCAACCAATCCAAGCGACTGCACGGGCCAAAGAAACATTTTTGGAATTTGTTTTATGTGTTGACTAACTAGCAGTCAGTTGGTCCCTTGAAACATCAGAGGGATTCAACTTAACTGTTTTACTAAAGAATTGAAGAGAAACAACCTTCTTCGATTGTCCTGGGCGGCGATCATTGACCAAGACTTACGACTGCCATGTAGGGATGAGGATCGAGGCAAAAACATAAAATATCTAGCAGCCAGTTGACTCCGGAACTTACTAGCAACCAGACAAACAGAATCATGATAATCCACTTGACATCCTACTGGCGACAGTATCCAACATCTACATTTTATGCAAATGCACCAAGTCAAATTAGGAGGCCACTTGTTATCCCTATGTTATAATCAAACGATTTTTTCTTACAATTTATTAAACCTTGCAAGATTCAAGCGGGCATGATACTGCAACTTCATGCTTTATGAATTTGCATACATGGTTTTTGTGATAAATAAAAATAATTTATTTTTTAGAACCAATGACTGGTTTGCTGATTATGGTAAGAGGATCATTTGCTCGTTTAACTGATCAATCATGAATTAAACCTATGTTTGAAGACGCCTGTGGCGACCTCTTCAATCTTAAAATACGGTACTACTTTGCCAGGGCCGGTCCTGAGGTTTTGGGGGCCCGGGACGAAACTACAATCCCGGGCCTTTCGGGGCCCTTAATATAAATGTCTAATTGATAATCATCATATGTGGATATAATTTGTATCAAAGAAAATAATTAAGTGCGTCCAAAATGATTGTGCATATCACATAATGTATTACATATTACCTTCAAAAAAAAATCTCCTATCATTATGAGATGCAAAATCGCTAATAATAATATTAGTATCAATTTTGTCAAGCAATTTTTTTTCTCAATGCATAAAGTTGCATGGCCATTTTTTTTGCGGAAAGTTGCATGGCCATTTAACCTCTCTTGCAACATTGTAGATCTCAGGTAGTTCTTCAACAATCTCAACTTTGAATAAATTTCTTTCAGCCGATGCAACAGGCATAGTAAAGAAAAATCCGATATGCAATAGAAAATAAACATGGGCTCATGATCACTCACAGTGCTATCATCCATGTTGAAGTCAACATTGCTTTTTATAGGATTATGACCATCATCTTCCTAATTGCCATTAGTTTTGGTCACCCGCAAGAACTATCGCCAACTCGTCTGGATTTCTTGGAGTGCTTGCATCGCTCTTATAATATTTAAAAAGAGATCCTCTCAATTCTTCTATCTCCTCATCTGCATCCTTCTTCCTTTCTTTCTACCCGAACTCGACATGACCCCTGCTAAAATTAAAAGGAACAAATTAGCGCAAAGCTAATTAAAATATTAGATTTAGTATAGAAGATCATCTAATGTATTGAATCTGCTAGGGCATACTATAGTACCTTCTCTCTGTAATCTAATCTGACTACATGTGCGCAATGATTCAAACGCCCTAACAACAATTCCCTGTTAACCTGTTCAATCGATTGATAAGTTGGGAATCAGGATAAGAAAGAAAATAAACAGGAAGAAGAACATGCGAGGGAAGAGGGCGCGACCAGACGTACCTGCCGCAGCCGTTGCGTCATTCGTGAGGAGGCAGAGTCGAAGAGGGTTAGATGAACAGGAACAGCGGAGCAGCAAAAAGGGCAGAGAACGACCGATCCGAAGTTAAGGAAATACTCCCTCTGTACCAAAATAGTTGTCGCTGGAGTAGCTGAACTTCAGCTACTCCAACGACAACTATTTCGATACAGAGGGAGTAGTGATTAGTGAATCCAAGATTCCTTTTTCTCTCCGGTCTCCACGTACGTGCAAACATGGGCCAGGCCCACCATATATTTTTTAGTTCCCTAGACTAGCACACCAGAGGCTGAGCGAGACGCTGCGATTGGCTTCAATTGTTTTTTTCACTGGAAGACTTGTATGCTTGTACTCCCTCCGTCCCAAAATTCTTGTCTTAGATTCGTCTAGATACGGATGTATCTAATACTAAAACGTGACTTGATACATCCGTTTTTAGACAAATCTAAGACAAGAATTTTGGGACGGAGGGAGTACGTACTAACGTACATATACCTGGGAGGGGGGCCTTGACTTTCGGGGGCCCGGGGCGGCCGCCCCGTTCGCCCTACCCCAGGATCGGCCCTGTACTTTGCTATCGCCACCCTTGAGTATTTAGACTTGCAAGGTGATCCTTGTTGATTCATACGAGATCCCATGTGCTACATACTACTCGGGTCAGAGTGTAAGTGATGCTTTCGGCTACTAGACTTTAGCCATCTAGGGTGCGGTACTCGATCATTTCGTTTGACAACACACTGTTTGTATTGTTCTTACACAACCTCGTTTTCAAGGTTTAGGCCCCTCCTATTCTCTCACCGTTACTACATGATTACACGAATAACTTTTGCTTTGTTTTCCTCCACGATTCCAGTCTTCGATAGACGACGTGTGCAAGTGGTGGCATACATGACACATCTATATGTACCTGGTCTTTTCTTTTCTTTTTGGTCCAAATTGCGCCAAAATAGCATTATATGTACTCCATACATGAAACACATCTCTTTTCATTTGAGAAACATGAAAATGGTCTCTTTTTTTAGAACAATGGAAATGTTTTTTCAGAACACATGAAAAATGGTCTCTCAACTTTTGTTTGGAGAAAAACAACCTTTTTTAAGAAAATAGGGCAATAACAACCTTTTTTTAACTTGGACAAAAACAACCTTTTTAATGGAAAAATGGTCTCTCAACCTTAAAACCGTTCAGGTTTTTTTTTTTTTTGGGAATCGTTCAGGCTAACTCTTAGGGCTACCATTCGGGCTAGATGGTACACAATTGAGCATACAATTTGGCCCATCTAAGCCCAACCGAAGCCAGTGTACCTGTCAGCACGTCAGCTCCTGGGTCCCACCTTCCAGCCACCGACCACAGCTCCGCGAGAAAGGAACCCCCTCAGCCATCGACGCTGGCGCCGCACGAATCTTACAGCCACGCGGCTCCCCCTTCTGCTCGCCCTTGCCCTGCCCTCGCCGCCGCCACCGTCTCGCGCTCCGCGACCACACTTTTCTCATGGCGGCGACGGCCGCGGCGGAGGCAGACGGCGGTGGCGCCGTCACCACGCGTCTATTCGTAGGCGGGCTGGCGGAGGGCGTGTCCGCGGCCGACCTGGAGGCCGTGTTCGGCTCCATCGGCCGCGTCGCCGGCGTCGAGTTCGTGCGCACCAGCGGCCGCAGCTTCGCCTACGTCGACTTCCAATGCCCCTCCCACAAGGCCCTGGCCAAGCTCTTCTCCACCGTAAGCATCCGCCGCCCCATCCAACCATCTCCTTGTTAGTAGTAGCAGATTGGGGTTTGTTAATTCTATCCGTTCGCGCTAATGAGCGCCTTTGGTGGAGATAAACGAGATTTTGGCCTTCCTATTGCTGTTTGATATCTCGCTTTGCGGTTGCGCAGAGGATTTCTGATAGGATGTCAATTTGCGTGTAGTACAATGGGTGCAAATGGAAAGGAGGGAAGCTGAAACTGGAGAAGGCCAAGGAGCACTACCTCGTTCGACTGAAGCGAGAATGGGAGCAGGAGGCGGCGGCGGCAGCGGCAGCTGCTCAAGAAATGCCTGCGGAAGATAGTGTGGACAAGCAGGAGGAGAAGGAGAAGCGGAAGCTGGAGAAGGATGCTCTGGAAAGTTCAAAGCTTAACATCTACTTCCCGAGATTGAGGAAGGTGAGTTGTCTCTCTGTGTTGCATAATTCTTTGGTCCGACTGTTTTAATGAATTTTCCAAATCGCGTGTTCTGTAGTTTTTTTAGTCTGTGCAAATAGGTGTGACCATGCAAGTAATAGTATGCCATTCCTCCTGATGATTAATAGCATGTTCTTGGAATTGCTTCATTGTACTTTTTTTTTGATAAGCATGAACTGATGCTCGAATCATGTTCATTTTGTATTGGAATATGAGACAAACTTAGCAGGTGTAAATTGTAAGATTAGGTTTTGAATGAGAAATAGCAATTCAGTATGAAATTGTGTGTAGATAAATATCTTGTTGAGACTGGTTGCAACAGAAACAGCAAGGGTAAAAGAGTAGTCTGTCATGCAGTATATCGATCAAAATAGCAGCTGTGCATTTCCTACCGAAATGATCATCTAATATGTCAGTTATTTCCTTAACATGCATTCTCCTAACCAATGATCTGTTTTACAGCTGAAACCTTTGCCTTTTAAAGGCAGTGGAAAGCACAAATACAGTTTCAGAAATATTGAAGTCCCTTCTTACCCAATTCATTTCTGCGACTGTGAGGAGCACTGTGGACCTCCTGAGAAAGCTAATGAAGAATATGCTGCTGTTCTTAATCGTGTTGCATATGAGAAGGAGCGAAACATCATGAATTCTGTGATGAGTAAGCTCTTTGAGAAGGACACTGAGCAAATCGATTCGTCGGAAGTGCAGAAACAAGATGTTGTTAACATCATGGAACCGTCTGATGCTGAGACAGAACCCTCTAATGCTGAGACAGAGCCCTCTGATACGGAGACAGAACCCTCTGATTCCGACAATAATTTGCCAATGGAAGAAACAACAGAAACTCCTGAAGAAGATTTGGATGACCTCCAAATGGAAGAAACAGATGATCCTTCTGAAGAAGAATTGGATGATGATGACCTTGTGATCAACATTGCTCCTCGCAAGGCCAACAACTCAGCTGCCCAGTTAAATAGGGCAAACCAAGCAGTGAATAAGGTATGCGTATTGCAGTTACTTGCCTGAATAATTATCCTGTGATGCACAATTTTTTCATTCAATTATGTGCAATAACACTCCTAATTAATTTCTAAATATTAGGACGAGCGGTTCAGGAAACGTCAGCATTTTGATGAGATTTCTCCACAAAAGAAGAGACAGAAATCAGAGGATTTATCTGAACCTAGAAACAAGAAGCAGTCTACTTCAATGAATGCAGACAGGAGGACTACAGGGAAGTCTTTGCCATCTGTGGCAGTAGCCATCCAAAATGAACAAAAATCCTCTGTTTTGTCAGGAAAAGGAACGCATGGTTTCTCTTCTGTACTTGATAGAGCTAAAAGTTCTGCTGGTCTTCAAGGTGTTGATGCTCTAACAGGTCGTTCCACCAAAAACGAAGGTTCACAAAATGAGCTTCCTACTACTGAACCAAAAAGGGGTTCTGTGTGGACTCAGAAGTCTGCCTGGAGAGATCTTGTAGGAGGCATGGGGGCTACGTCTTTCAGTATATCGCAGATATTGCCGAACATCAACCCAGCACCACCAAAACTTGAACCTGCTACCGAGACCTCTGTCGCGCGCACCGAATCCAGGAGGGAAGTGACCTCATTAGGTATGACATCTCTGGGATCCCCAGAGGCTATAACTCAGCCCTCGGCTGAGCAGAACTCGCCGAGTTCCACGGGAACGCCATCTGCTGGAACAACAGTTGGTTCAGCTGGTCATGAAACCCGAGGGTGCGACGTGAGCAACAAGGTAGAAGAACCGCGCGTGGTCCCAAAGATTACAATCAGTGAAGTCTGCCCGTTCATGAGAAACGAAGAGTCAATTCAGCAATGGTCGAAGGCAAAGAAATTTCTAACCGGGTTCATCAAGAGGGGCGACGAGAAGAAAACCGGATCCAGCAACTCCAGGAGAGGAAAGCCACAGTCACGGAGAGGATAACCGGGTGTTCTTGGGGTCACATCTTGCCGAGCTACCTCGTACCATCACCAAAGGTTACCAAACGAACAATCACGCTTCGGTCCGAAGCTTGACTCCTGCAAATTCTGAGTCTTGCAAATTTTGTTTTACATTCTCAACTAAGTTTTCTAGCCTCTCGAGGACATGTATCAACTGTGGCTCCTTGTAGCATTATTGATCCGAGGAACGCTCCGATGTATCTGCAGTGTTACGTGAGACCTCAGTAAATCACTGTATCTTGTCTCTTGAATGATCATCTCCATTTTCTTATCTTGCAATATGTTTAATCTCCTAGTGTTGTTCCAACTCTTGCATGTTTCCCCCTTAATACCGGGGGCTCCTTTCCAAAAAAAAAAAAACTGGCCCTACTACTGCTGTGTTCTTCCACTCATGGTTATACGGAGGGTCGCGAGGAGGAAGATGCCGACCGTCGGATCTACGGCTGAAAAATCAACCGATTGAAAATATTGAGGCTATGAATGAATAGGCGCCCCCCTTAAAACTGACGTTCTCTCTCTAGACTCTCCCAGTTCTCTAGACGCTCTCTCTCTCTCTCTATCTCTCTCTTCCAGACCACGACCTAAAAGGAACCTGAGAGAGACAGAGGTGGATTTTGGTGGGGGCGAGGTGGTGCCGTACCCGTCTCTAACCTAACCTGGCCATGCACGCATCTCGCCTCTCGTCCTCCTCCTCGTCATGATTCCTTCATGGATGACGGGCGCCCTAACTAGGATCAGGTTTTAGGAGGAGATATAACATAAAAGCGCATTTCGCAGGAGATCAGGTAATATAATATTTAATTTCTCCCGATCATCTCCCTCTTCTTCTTCTTCCGATTCATTATCCATGAGGATTACGTCTCCGCATCAGGCTTTCGTCCGTGGATCAGGACGATGACGTCGACGGCGGCGTCCGGCTCCGACTCCCGGCGGCTCTTGCCCGGCCGTCAGAACTCTCGTCAGGTTTTTTTTTTCTCTCATCCCTCTCCTTTCCTGTTCTGCATTCCACCCAAATCAAACCGATAATTAATTGAGAGATTGCAATAATTAACATGGCAACCGGGTGGGAATGATCTAATTAATATTAACCAACTAATTGCCATATATTTACCGGTCTCTGTTGATTCACAGATGGACAGGATCAATGGAAATGGCCAGAAGTTTGCCACTCAAGTGAGTGATCACAACAGTTTCCTTACCGTCTAGTGCATTCATCATACATTCCTCATTTGCATATGTTTTTTCTATGTTTTTGGTTTCGGTGTCTCCATACTTATTCACTGGATTTGCTCTCGTTGATTTTCCTATAGAACAGGCCTCCACATTCTCCGATGGAGCAGACGAATTTGACGACGACACGCTTATTGCCTCGGAAGGGCTGTCTCGCAGAACCGGCGGCTTTGAGAGAAATGCAGGCCCTGGGAATTTGGGGATGTTTGGTAGCCTCAAGTTTGTGCTGCTCAAGTCAAAGCTCAACCTGTTGATACCATGTGGCTTTGTGGCGATCGTCGTCAAGGACATGACAGGAAATAATGTATGCGTGCTAAATTATTGCATCCAAGTGTTTCATCAATTTGTGTTAGTATCTGCTTTATGCTGCATTTTTTTTTGTTTTCTTGTCCTGATATTACACTGTTACTCCTTTGTTTGTGCTGAAGGGCTGGGTATTTCCCCTGACTCTGTTGGGCATTATTCCTTTGGCCGAGCGACTGGGTTTCGCCACCGAGTAATTTGTTACAGTTTTCACACTTGTTTGGTGATCCTTGTTGATCTTACTGAACAAACATCTGACACTCTGCTTCTTACTGCAGGCAGTTAGCATTCTTCACAGGCCCAACAGGTCTCACTCTGTTGCTCTTCTTTGAAGCATTCCGATCCAAGTAGCATTCGAATTGTCGTTGGCTTGACAAATTTCATGTGCATGCAGTTGGGGGCCTTCTGAATGCTACATTTGGCAATGCAACCGAGTTGATTATATCGATCCATGCGCTAAGGAGCGGAAAGTTACGAGTTGTCCAGCAGTCTCTGCTAGGGTCCATCCTGTCAAACTTGCTTCTGGTTCTCGGTTGCGCATTTTTCAGTGGAGGGGTCACCTGTGGCAAAACGGAGCAGAATTTCAGCAAGGTGACCGTTCTTGTCTGTTCACAGATTTGCACAATGTAGATGAGACATGAGAGTGCTCATTCTGTGTTCTTGTTGCAGTCAGAGGCAGTAGTGAGCTCTGGGCTGCTTTTGATGGCCGTATTGGGGTTGCTGCCTCCTACTGTGCTGCATTACACTCATTCAGAAGTCCACTCTGGAAAGTCAGGACTAGCCTTGTCAAGGTTCAGCAGCTGCGTCATGCTTGTTGCTTACGCTTGCTACATCTACTTTGAACTGACAACCAGTCGCCGTCGCGAGGAATCTAATGAAGTAAGTGATGGATTGCCCATACTGATATGCATAGTTTTCGAATATGTTTTGCTGGACTTTCTATTTCTCCATATCTTCTTTTTCAAGTTTCTGAGTTACATATGTGTATTTGATTGGACCAGGGAAGAGGTGAGAATGTAGGGGATGCTGACAACATTGAAGCTCCTGACATTTCAAAATGGGAAGCCATTGCCTGGCTTGCAATTTTAACAATTTGGATCTCAGTACTCTCTGACTACTTAGTTAATGCAATTGACGTAAGCTCTCTACTGATCCACTAGATGAGTATGTTCACTTATGTTGATTATGATTACTTAACAGATACATATATGCATTTATCCTCATGGAAACAGATTATGTGATTTGTACAAAATTATTACTTCACTTAAAAAATGGTAATATTAACCTTGCAAATTTATCAGGGGGCTTCACAGGCCTGGAATATACCGGTTGCGTTCATCAGTGTTATTTTACTTCCAATCGTGGGGAATGCTGCAGAACATGCTAGTGCTGTCATGTTCGCGATGAAAGATAAATTAGTAAGAGAAGTTTAAAATTCTTAGCAGTCTTTACATTCTGACAGATCACATAAGGTTCTTGTATTTTTCTTATATAGGATCTTTCCCTGGGAGTTGCAATAGGGTCATCAACACAAATGTCCATGTTTGGGGTAGGTTGGTCGAGCCGTTTGTGCCTTACTGGCATTCACCTGAATTTATCAGCTATTGTTTTGCTGACAGATTTCTCTGCATCTCATCTTGCAGATACCATTTTGTGTAGTGATAGGGTGGATGATGGGCCAGCCCATGGACTTGAACTTTCATCTCTTCGAGACCGCAAGCCTCTTAATGACGGTACTGGTTGTCGCTTTTTTATTGCAGGTACTAAAATTATATACTGGTAGCATTCTTCGAGACCTCTGCCTTGCTTTTGCGAGAATTCACTCTTCTATTTTTCTCTCAATTTCCAGGATGGGACTTCAAATTGCTTAAAAGGGTTGATGCTGTTTCTATGCTATCTGATAGTCGCTGCTAGTTTCTATGTACATTCCGATCAGGATCCTGATGGCAAGTTCTTTACTTTTGCACTTCCTCTGCCTGTTATTTTATCTTTCAGATCAAAGGCTTTACGTACGGCTTTGATTAAAGCCACCGGGTTCGGGTACATGGTTGATTAGTGTTTGTGCTGATGAATTTTCAGTAGTTGGGCATTTAGCTACAAACAAGGTTGCTCTATAATATTATTTTCATGAATCTCAAAATACATACCCAATAAGAAAGCGAGAAAGATTTGTATAGTGATTAATTTACACAATTCACTAATATTCCAAATTTTTACCTGCAGGTAATAACCCTGCGCAAAACTAGCAGTACCTGGATGATCCCGTGGATTCTACAGAAGATTTCTACCATGTGACAAAATTTGCAATCAGGACAGGGACTATTTGTGTATTTTTGACTAATTTCGCAGTGTTTCCTCACATTTAGAGGTCTTTCAAGTGCATCCATTCTTGAAACTCTTTTCAGAAAGCCGCACATCCAGTTTTGTAGATAGGCAATACAGGTAAAAAAGTATAAAGTTGTGTAGGCAGATTCTCTTGTTATGGTACCAGCAAAGAATGAAAGTTGAAACAATATTTTAGTTTTGGTATTTTTTACCAACTAATTGCAGCAAGTGCAGGTCTCATCATTACATAACATGTAAGATCAATCAAAACATCGGGTTCTCAACTTATTCCATTCCATCAAATTCAAAGCCATCGAAATTGCATCAACTCCTTAGAGGCTTAGATGGTATACTTCTTAGAGACCACCTGATTCCTCTTCTCCCTCCTGGCTACCTTGGCCATGGCCCTTCACAATCCAAGCGACGAAGGCGTTTAGGGTGCTCAGGACGTCCGTAACGTCCAGGCATGCCGCCAGGACATCCATAACGTCCAGTGCCACGCGCATCATCTCGTCGCAGTACTCCCATATGTAGGGTTCACATCGCAACCTCAAACTTTGATTTAATTCAGTTTATCTTGCATGCTTAAGACGTTTACGGGCATGAACAGGGAGCTTTGAGGCATCAATGTTTGAACTGCAATGCTAGTTTAATTACAGATGAGAATATCTTGTTTACTCCTGGAAACAAGCAGCAGAACTAATTATATACAATGGCTTAGCTAGAACCTATTTCAGCATTAATGGACGGACCTTGTCATAAGGTATATCCAAGAAAAGCATGATATATGCAATTGCAAGCACTAGAACTCTACATGGCAATAGGGTTAAAGCATGCACCATGATCGTTCATCACGGTTCACTTTCAAGATCAAGTTGTAGCTCTGGCCTTGTGCTATCCATCTGCGAGTTCTGTTCTATTTCGGCGTCTGAAATTTTACGCTTCAGCGACAGAGCTGAAGTGGTGTTGACCTCTGTTTTCTCCTTTGGTTTCGGTACCGGGAATTTTCTGGCCTTCTGTTGTTCTAGTATCCGCTGCAAGTATCTTGCATGCTCCTCTATGCGCAGCTGTAATTTCCTTTGCACCTGATGGCCAAAACAACAATGTTAACACTGCTGGTAAGCTACGAGTTTTTCTGAATATAGTAAGTTCTGTGATGACTAATAAAAATAATTCTTCTTATCAAATAGGTAAAGCATAGATTAACCAAGAATGCTGACAAAGGCTTGCAAAGATAAGTTGCAGTATGCATATAGATTAACCAAGAACTGTTTCTGAACCTATCAGCATCTCTTCTTATCACACTGTTACCTCTAGTTGTTCATGGAGCTGTTTCTGAACCTCCATTTGCATCCGTAGAGTTTCCGCCATTTGAAAACTCCTAAGAAATGGAAATCGATGTGAATTTTGATGACACAGTTTGTGCATGCCCCTCATGCTAACATAAAAAGAGATAGCAAGTTTTGGAGAGGGAGATACTTCTTTTTGCCAGAATCAATTCCAGATGCTGATTTTGCCTTGTTATCTTCTGAACAGGGTCTCTTCACTAGATTTACATGGAGCCAAAGAAAAAACTTCATGAGAATGACAAAATTACAACTCAAAGCAACTTCATGAGAATGACAAGATTATGAATGAAAACAACTGCCACTATGTCAAGTATTCAGAAATCATTTTACACTTAATCTGTATAGATTTTCCCTTCACCTTAGTTGTCTTACCTTCTTTTTTCTCCGGAATATGCTTCACATGTCGATAGTTCTGCATTTTGAAATAACAAGTGGTGTATAAACATTGTAATGTGATGATATGTTTGTGAGTATGCATTTAAAGATATTTGGCCATTTACCTGCAAATGGCTCTTTACGTGAAAGATTGTCAAGCCTTCTACCTTCATAAGCTTCAGCACACCCTTGGGAGTTGCCTCTGCAAGATATATACATGGAACAAAACATCTAGACGACGGTTCTATTTTCAAGAAAAAATTACCCAAAAAATTGAACTAGAGTGATCACCCTACTTTCCGGTCCTCCGAGCTTTTTCAGAGCCTCCACAAAACGCTCATGGAGCTCAAGTGTCCATCTCATTCTCGTTTTGCTACATGCTGTAGCTCCAGATGATGATGGTGATGAACTCAACTGGACTTTAACCGGACAACCCCCACTGTGCAGACTTTCATGGTCAGAGGAAGGCGATACTAGAACAGGAGGCCATTGCGGTGGTATGCCACATATGTCCTAAGCAAGAAAGAATTATATGGAAAATTACTATTTAAAATCTGAACTTAGCCATGATAAAGGTGCGTGTGAACTCAAGAAGCTAGTTGAAGATACTCGGATAATGCTGTTAAGTGAAGGATCAACCATGGAACCAAAGGTACTCACATCTAACCGAGGGATCTCCTCGTTGTCGGTGATGGCAATCCCAAGTTGTTCAGACAAGAACTGAAACTCCAGCTGCTCACTGAAAGCCATGTCATTGCCTCCTCGGTGGAAGCTACTGTCAGAAGCGTTTCCACATAGGTTAAAGAAGTCCTTGAGATCATGTGAATCTTCATCATGACCTTGACCACCATTGCTAGGACCAGCAGCAAACAACAGAGCAGAGACCGATGATTTGCGCAGCTGAATACTGCTGCTGGTCACATTTAGGAGGATGAGGCAGGAAAGGCAAACCGCTGATTTGCCGGCATAGTTCGGAGTTCGTCGATGACGATGAGTACATGCTTGTACAGAATGTGGAAGAGCTCGATGAGATTGGGTCTGGTAAGTCAGCATACGAGACGTGAGAAGCATCATCTGCCGAACTGTAAATATCAGATTTAGCATTGAACATTTGATGGACTGAAGGTTGTGGAGCATTGCAGGTGTGAGCCATGCTGTCAGGAGCAATGATATGTTTCACAGGAAGTACACTCTGTGTGCTCGTTGTGCCCTAGAAAATGATAATCGAAATGGAAAGCTTGATCCAATCTAACCCTGCAGCTTAAATATCCAGTCAAGCACCATACAAGTCTTGTCAAACGATGTATTTCAAATTTCAATATCTAAAATGAAAAATATTCAGAAACATGGTTGCAAAAAGTCTAATCTTGTCCAGTAAACATCATTTATGCAAGAAAAACAAAGCATTATTTGATTTGGGAGTGCTAGTCTGTCAATAGAATGATACATATTGGCCTAACAAATATGCTAAAAGAGTGTACATAAGGGACATAAGAATATTCCTAGATGATTCAGACCCTTCAACAATAGCTACTCATATTTCCGACGTAATGATAGTTTGCTTCCTATGATTGCAACAGTCATGTCTGGAACTTCTTTTCACAAATCATGAAATCAAACTCATGTTTAGGGGGAAAACATAGATACTCCCTCCGTTTTTTACTTCCCTGGATATTAGTTTTGTCTCAAGTCAAACTTTCCAAACTTTGGTCATGTTTATAAAAAAAAACTATTGGCATATACAATTCCAAATCAATACCATTAGATTCATCACTGAATATATTTTGACATTGGATATTTTTGTTGTTGTGAATGTTCCTATTGTTTTCTATAAACTTGTTCGAACTTTATAAATTTTCGCTTGGGACAAACAGATAGATGCACTTACGCAAATTTTAAACTCATTAGAAAATACATAAACCCAGTTCCAAACTTGACTAATCTTCTTCTTCTAGGGAAGATTAAAGCTACCAAAACTCGGCCGGGGCTATTCCCTTCTTGAAAGAAAAAATGTTACCAAAACCTGATGATAGTTCCTTCCCATAAGCAGGACAAAATGAAAACACAGAAATCGAAAGGGCACATGAAACATGACACAAGAAATGGGCAAATTTCCTTGGAAGTACTAGTCTGTCAATAGAATGATCCAGATTGACCTAAGAAATATGCTAAAAGAGTGTACATAAGGGACATAAGAATATTTCCAGATGATTTAGACCCTTCAACAATAGCCACTCATATTTCAGAGGTAATGATCGTCTTTTTATGATCGTTTGCTTCCTATGATTGCTACGGTCATGTCTAGAACTTCTTTTCACAAATCATGAAACCAAACTCACGTACAGGGACAGAAAATAGACGCTCCCTCTGTTTTTATTTAATCTGGATATTAGTTTTGTCTCAAGTCAAACTTTCTAAACTTTGACCAAGTTTATAAAAAAATTGACATATACAATTCCTAATTAATTCCTAATCACTGAATATATTTTGACATCAGATATAAAATTTGCATAAGTGCATCTATCTATTTGTCCCAAGTGAAAATTCATAAAATTCTATAAACTTGGTCAATTTTATAAACTTTCACGTGGAACAAATAGATGGATGCACTTATGCAAATTTTATATCTCGTTAGGAAATATATATGTTGGAATGATTGTAATCCTGTCAAACTAGTCGTTTAGTTTCAGTTTTAGCAAATAAGCCGGTCCATGCAAACGTGAGCTTGTTCACGGCTGGATCGGGGCAGTAGCTAGGTAGTTGGCTCAATGCTTTGTGCGTGGCCTATGAGACCAGGTCTCACGAATTAGCAGGTGAGACCCATCCTGATGGATGACACGTGGCATCCACAAATCACAAAGCATCCACTCTACCCCCACCTGAAATCAGGGGGGAGAGATTAGATGCTTTGTGATTTGTGAATGCCACATGTCATTCATCAGGGCGGGTCTCACCTGATTTATATGAGACCTGGTCTCATATAATTTTTTTCTGACGTGGGATGGCACCTCCGAGTAGTTGGGTCGTGGCACAAACATAGGATCTTTCAGTTAGCTGATTCGGTTGTTAAATAAACGAGAAAAACCAGAAAAGCTGCAGGTTGTGCGCAGCGCAAAACTCACCTCTCTCGTGTGTGTGTGTGTGTGTGTGTGTGTGTGTGTGTGTGTGTGTGTGTGTGATTTTCCCTCTCCTCTCCTTCAACAAGTGGCATCAGAGCCTCCGATCAAGGGCTGAGAGCCATGGCCGGCGGACGAGGTTCGCAGGCATCGGCAGGGACCCCGCTGGCGGATCAGCGCGCCCGCACGCAGAGCCGCGGGCGGAGCCCCGTGCGGCAGGGGGGTCGCGCTGTTGTCGTTCGGGAGAGCACCAGGGAGGTCGTCGGCGGCGATGTCGTCTGGCCCATGCTGACACGGACCAACTATGTCAAGTGGTCCGTAGTCATGATGGTGAACCTACAGGCGAGGATGCTCTGGGACGCGGTGGAGACGGGAGATGCCCCAGTCCGCGAGGATCGCAGTGCGTTGGCGGCGATACTGCGCTCCACGCCGGAGGAGATGCACGAGTGGCTCGCCACCAAGGAGACGGCGAAGATGGCGTGGGACACCATCAAGATTCAACGCGTCGGCATTGAGCGCGTCCGCGAGGCAAACGCGCAGAAGCTCCGCAAGGAGTTTGAGGCCATCTCGTTCCGGGACGGCGAGACGGTGGACGAGTTCTCCATGCGCATCTCAGGGCTCGCCGGTTCTCTCCGCTCGCTCGGGGACACACTTGAAGAGGTAAAAGTTGTTCGCAAGTTCCAGCGTGTTGTTCCTGCCAAGTACTCTCAGGTGGCCATCGCCATCGAGACCATGCTCGACGTCACAACCATGTCGGTGGATGAACTCACCGGCCGGTTGCGTGTCGTCGAGGATCGCCTGGAGGAGGACAACAACGACGGCGGCTCGGGTGGCCGCCTCCTTCTCACGGAGGAGGAGTGGTACGCCCGTCTGAAGGACAGGGAGCAAGGCGACAGCTCCATCGGTGGGAAGGACAGACGCTGCCGTGGCCGCGGCCGCGGTCGAGGCCGTGGCGGCGGGCGCAACGCCGGCGGGCGCGATAAGGCACCGAAGCGTAACGGCAAGTGCCACAACTGCGGTGTTTGGGGCATTTCGCCCGCGAGTGCTACAAGCCACGCCAGGAGCGGCGCGAAGGCGGCGAAGAGGCCCACCTCGCCCAAGGAGAAGACGATCAGTCGGCAATCCTGCTGGCTCAGGTGTGCGACGAGGTCGTGCACGTCGCGGCACCGGAGGAAATCAACGGGCACGCTGACTCCCCAACAGGCGCGGCGCCGGCACCGTGCGGCAGCCGCGGAGACAGTCCCGGCGCGATTGAGGTGGTGAACCTCAACGAGGAGCGCGTCGTGCCGGTGGACGCGGGCGCCGGGGTGTGGTACTTCGACACCGGCGCGAGCAACCATATGACTGGCGACAGGGAGCTGTTCGCCACAATTGACGAATCGATCAAGGGCACGGTCAAGTTCGGGGACGGATCGCTCGTCAGCATTTGCGGGCGCGGCACGATCGTCTTCGAATGTCGCCAGAAGGGCCACCGCGCGCTCACAGACGTGTACCTGATCCCGAGGCTGTGCAGCAACATTATAAGCCTCGGCCAGATGGACGAGCTCGGCTGCAAGACGGTGGTCGAGGGCGGCGTGTTGGAGCTGTTCGACCGCGACCGCGCGCTGCTCGCGCAGGTGACGCGCTCCAGGAACAGGTTGTACACCATCAAGCTGAAGATGGCGGCGCCTGTGTGCCTTCTGTCCGTCATGCAGGACGAGGCGTGGCTGTGGCATGGACGCTACGGCCATCTGAACTTTCGCTCGCTCCGTGCCCTCGCAGAGAAGGGTATGGCAGAAGGCGTGCCGACGATCGAGCACGTCGAGGAATTCTGCGACGGGTGCGCCCTTGGGAAGCAGCACCGCGTCCCGTTCCCACAGGCGTCCAAGTACCGCGCCGAGCGCGGGCTCGAGCTGGTCCATAGCGACCTTTGCGGGCCGATCAAGCCAGCCACGGCGGGTGGCAACAGGTACTTCCTGCTTATGGTTGATGATCACAGTCGCTTCATGTGGATTGAGGTGATCAAGTCCAAAGACGAGGCGTTCAAGCGCTTCAAGCGGATCAAGGCGCTCGCGGAGGCGACGCCGGGCAGGAAGCTCCTGGCGTTCCGATCCGATCGCGGCGGCGAGTTCAACTTCGCTGCTTTCCGGGAATACTGCGACGAGCACGGCATCAAGCACTGCACCACCGCCCCTTACACACCACAAAAAAACGGCGTCGTCGAATGCCGCAACCAGACGATGGTGGAGATGGCACGCTGCCTTCTGAAAAGCATGGGCGTGCCGGCGATTTTCTGGGGCGAGGCCGTGCGCACTGCGGTCTACCTATTGAACCGCGCACCCACACGCAGCCTGGATGGGCGAACTCCATACGAGGCGTGGCACAACCGGAAGCCCAAGGTACAGCATCTGCGTGTGTTTGGATGCATAGCACATGTGAAGCGTCTCGGCCCCGGCATCGACAAGTTGGCAGATCGCTCGACGCCCATGGTCTTCGTCGGCTACGAGGACGGCGCCAAGGCCTACCGGGTGTACGACCCGGCGACGAAGCAACTTCGCGTTACACGCGACGTGGTGTTCGAGGAGCACCGGAGATGGGACTGGAGCGGCGGCGCTTTGAGGTGGTGTACCGCGACCTGCCGACCGGCGGGCACCACGATCCATGCGTAACACCGCAGCCCGCCACGTCCGAAGGGCCGTGTGTGGGTAGTCCACTGCAGGCAATGCCAGGCACGCCGGCCTCGCGCGCCCACGACGGGGCGACACCACCATCGCATGACACAAGACGGCATGACGTGCCGGCTGGCGCTGCACTGCGGTACAGGCGCATGGCCAGTATCGAGCAGGAGCTCGACGAGGCCTGGGAGGAAGAGCAGGTGGAGATGAATCATCTCTGCTTGCTAGCCGCGGAGGAACCAGGCGGCGTTGAGGAAGCAAGAGGGGACCCCAGCTGGAGGCGTGCGATGGAGGATGAACTGGACGCGATCAGGAGCAATGGCACCTGGGAGCCCTCCGCGCTCCCGCCTGGTCACGTCGCCATTGGCCTCAAGTGGGTGTTCAAGGTAAAAAAGGACCCAGCTGGCAACATTGTGAAGCATAAGGCGAGACTTGTCGCGAAAGGATATGTGCAGCGGCAGGGGGTGGACTTCGACGAGGTCTTCGCTCCGGTGGCGCGCATGGAGACCGTGCGCGTCCTGCTCGCACTCGCCGCGCACTCCGGGTGGCAAGTCCACCACATGGACGTCAAGTCCGCGTTTCTGAATGGCGAGCTGGTCGAAGAAGTGTACGTGCACCAGCCTCCCGGCTTCATCGACTCCGACAATGTGCACAAGGTGCTCAGGCTGCGCAAGGCGCTTTACGGGCTGCGCCAGGCCCCCGAGCCTGGAACGCCAAGCTCGACGGCGAGCTCACCAACCTGGGCTTCGAACGGAGCCCCCTGGAGCATGCCGTGTATCGAAGGGCAACTGAAGCGGGCGTTCTGCTTGTTGGCGTGTGCGTCGATGATTTGGTGATCACAGGCACTGACGAGAAGGAGATCAAGAACTTCAAGGATCAGATGCACCAGCTGTTCGACATGAGCGACCTTGGTCTCCTGATTTATTACTTGGGGATCGAGGCCAACCAGCGTGAGGGGGTGATCACGTTGTGCCAAAGCACTTATGCAGAGAAGGTGCTGGAGCAGGCAGGTATGAAAGGCTGCAACTCGAGTCACACGCCCATGGAGCACCGGCTGCAACTGATCAAGGGCGACACCGGCGACGGCATCGACGTTACCAAATACCGGAGTGTTGTTGGGAGCCTTTGCTACCTCTGCAGCACCAGGCCGGACATCACACACGCTGTCGGCATCGTCAGCCGACACATGGAGGCTCCGGGCGCGCCGCACTGGGCTGCGGTGAAGCAGATCCTCTGCTACGTCCGAGGGACCTCTGGCTATGGATGCTGCTACAGAAAGTCCATGGAGGAAGCCGAGCTAGTGGGGTACAGCGACAGTGACCTTGCCGGCGACATCAACGATCGCAAGAGCACAACTGGGGTGGTGTTCTTCCTCAACGGCAGCCCGATCACATGGACATCACAGAAGCAGAAAGTCGTCGCCCTCTCCTCCTGTGAGGCAGAGTACATGGCGGCGGCGACGACGACATGCCAAGGCGTCTGGCTGAGCCGCCTCTACGGCGAGCTGGCCGACAGCGAACCCATGGCGGTGAAGTTGTACATCGACAACAAGTCAGCGATCGCGCTGAGCAAGAACCCGGTGCATCACGATCGGAGTAAGCACATCGACATACGTTTTCACTTCATTCGTGAATGCATCGAGGATGGAAAAGTTCAGGTCGAGCACGTTGGGACCGACAGGCAACTTGCCGATCTTCTCACCAAGGCACTTGGACGCGTCAGATTCAGCCTGCTGCGTTAGTGGATTGGTGTAACTGAAGTAAAGGAGTCTGAGGTGACAAGATTAGGTGGTGATTTGTTGGAATGATTGTAATCCTGTCAAACTAGTCGTTTAGTTTCAGTTTCAGCAAATAAGCCGGTCCATGCAAACGTGAGCTTGTTCGTGGCTGGATCGGGGCAGTAGCTAGGTAGTTGGCTCGATGCTTTGTGCGTGGCCTAGGACGTGGGATGGCACGTCCGAGTAGTTGGGTCGTGGCACAAATATAGGATCTTTCAGTTAGCTGATTCGGTTGTTAAATAAACGAGAAAATCCAGAAAAGCTGCAGGTTGTGCGCAGCGCAAAACTCACCTCTCTCGTGTGTGTGTGTGTGTGTGCGCGCGCGCGATTTTCCCTCTCCTCTCCTCCAACAATATAAACCCAGTTCCAAACTTGACTAGTCTTCTGCTAGGAAAGATTTAAGCTACTACCAAAACTCGGCAGGGGCTATCCCCTTTTCGAAAGAAAAAAGCTACCAAAACTTGATGATAATTCCTTCCAATGAAACACGACACAAGAAATGGGCAAATTTCCTTTGCTGCGGGGAGAGAGCGCAGATGAGCCATTAACATTCCAAATCAACAAGAACACAAGGCAGAATTATTTGACCAGGAGAAGAGCACAAATAGGGCTGGATCAGTGCCGAGAAATCCATGGGAATGCAGATGGAAGCTTCATTTCATACCTGAAAATCCAAGAGGAATCTGGTCTCTGGAGGAGGTAAGAGATTCGGAGCCAAGTCAGCCGCCAATCCTCCTCTTCCTCCTATGAGCTATGAACCCTCTGTCTTCTCTCCCCCTCTCCGTGTTCGTCCAGAAGCTCCCTGTGTGTGTCTCTCTCTCGCTATAAATTAGGCCTGTCTCCTACCTTTTCAGTGCACCATCTTAATTGGACGCTTGATTGCCTTGGCCGCCCTCTCACAACTCTCTGGAATTAGTTAACAATATGCAGCTGCTTTCTCTTGCCTTTGCTGCTGCTATGGTCTTTCTTACTTGTGGTACTGTCCAAGGTTTGTTTATCTGTCGCCACATTTTAATCATGCAGGCAGGCATGGTACTGGGATTATTTTTTCCGGATAACTAATTGTTACACTTTTGTAGGTTTATTCTACAGGAAAAAATGAGAGCAATGCTGTCTAAGTTGATGTCATTTGCGAGTTGAGTTTTTATCCTAGCAATATTTGTACCAAGTTTTGTTAACTTACTAGGAGTACTTAACTTATGAACAAAGCGACATGTTGACCTGATCATACGATTCAGCACGGCTAGCTAGCACGGCCATTGATTAGATGGGGAAATTAAGGAGGAAGCACACGGAGCAGTCGCTTGTGTTGTGAGACCCCTTGTGGTTGACCAACTTATTATTACGAACTGGTTTAGCAAGGCCGTGTGCAAAACGTAAGCACCGGGTGATATACAAGCAGAAGACAAAATCTGAGCTATCTCTGAGGGCATATCCGGCACTCGTATTATCATCATCGTTGGTAAATATGCCACGTAGACTGCTTTGATGATGTGACACAAATTAAATGTAAAGAGAGAAGGAAGCCGTATCATCCTGAACCAACGTGCTGACAGTGGGCACAAGCTACAAGGTAAATTAGCAACAAGGATTTTCATGTTGAGGCTGCTCGTAGTGGGAAGTATTATATACTAGTATCATGCATATTGTTTTGCATGACACAAGTAGTGGAACATTTATTATGACACTTTAGCTACTCGTAAGTTGCCTGAATTTTAAATTTGAGTTAGTTGATTTCTTGACCATTGATTTTTACCTAAGATTCGTGCAACTTTTTTTCCTGGCTGTTTTTTTTTTGTTTCTTTTTAGATTAGATTTGTGTTTTTTGTTTTCTGAGGGTTAAACCAAGCTCTATTACTCAAAGTCCACATGGTGGAATACAAGTCGGATCATGGGGTTGCCCTAGCCAGATAGTATTGCTTTTTTTTACTGACCCCATATTTGGTATATAGAAGCCCGTTAACTGTGTGATCCAACCCTCCTCTCTCCCAGTTTGTTTATTTTATGTTTTTTTTTTCTATTTTATGTGTTTTTGCTTTTGTTTTTCTTTGTTAGCTGGTTTTGTTCTTTTTTGTCGGTATTATTAGGATGTTGGGTGTGTGTAAATTTATACACATAAATACTATGCATTATGTGCGAAAATTACACTATTATATGATTACTGTTTGCATACTACAAAAAGTGCAATTTTAGTATGAAGTTATGTGCAAGTTTTTTTTTTTCATTATCTTTCTTCTTTGAAGGGTAATATTATTGCTACTAATTCATTGTTTCTTATTTTGATTTTTTTAGTTTTCTTTCTTTTTTCAAGGGTAAAACCATTGTCACTAATTCATTCCTTTTTAAGAACTATTTGAAAAAATCCCAGTATTATATGTTTATTCTTGCATATTTTTTATAAACGCATTTTTATGAATATTTTCTGCAAATTTTGCCATTGTTTGTTTCAATTTTTTAAAACTTTTTTCTTCTTAAAGGTAATGCCAATGCCATTAATTTATTCTTACTTAGAAAACACTATTATTTTGATTTTGTTTTAGTTTGTATTTATTTTCTTTCTTCTTTAAGGATAATACCAATGCCACTAATTCAGTCCTTCTTAGGAATCCTTTTTTGTGAAATTACACTATTATATGTTTATTCTTGCATACTATAACAAAGCGTATTTCCTGCGGAAATTGTGTGCAAATTTTAGCATTATTTTGGTTATTTTGATTTTGTTATAGTTTTTTCTTCACTATGTTTCTTCGGAAAGGGTAGTATCAATGCCACTAATTTATTCTTCCTTAGAAAACTTCACTACTATGATTTTTTCATTTTCTTACTTTTAGAAGTGTAATACCAATGCCACTAATTCATTTATTCTTAGAAAACTTTATTATTTTGATTTTTTTAGTTTTTTTATTTCATTTTCTTTCTTCTGAAAGGGTAATACCAATTCCACTAATTCATCTTTATTATTTTGATTTTTTTAGTTTTTATTTTATTTTCTTCCTTCTGAAAGTGTAATACCAATTCGAGTAATTTATTCTTCCTTACACAACTTCATTATTTCCCTAAATCATTCATGCATAGAAAAATTCTTTCTGCAAAAATTCCGCTATTATATGCTTATTCTTGCATATTTATAAAAATGCACAATTCCTGTAAAAAATTGTGTGCAAATTTGATTACTTTTTCTTTTTCTTTCTTCTTAATTGGTAATACCAATGACACTAATTAATTTCTTCATTCTTTTTATTTTTTTCTTCTTAAAGGGTAATATGAGTGCCACTAATTCATTCTTTCTTAGATAAACTTCTTTATTTTTATTTTTATTAAGTTTTAGTTTAGTTTTGTTTTTTAAGGGTAGTATCAATGCTACTAATTCATTACTTATTCGAAAGCTTCTTTTTCCTTGAATTTCACTATTACATTCTTATTCTTGCATATTGTAAAAAGCCTAAATTTTGTGTAAACTGTGTGCAAATTTTGTCATTATTTACTTTTCTCATTATCTTTGTCTACTATGCCATTACCTGCTTTCGAGAGAGATGCCACTAGTAAACCTATGCCCCTCAGGTCCATTCTCAATCAATACAAAGCTCCTATAGAATATGCTCTTTTATTTTCCTTTACTTTTTGCTGTTTTGCTATTATCACTATCTATTTGCTTTTAATCATGTAACTAGCAAGACAAGGGGGGCTTGACAACCCCCTTGCCAAGTTCGGTGCAAGCATTTGTATTGTGTTTGTGTGCAAGTGTTGTTTACATTTTTAGCTTGGTGACTCTTACTGGTTCGACAAACCTTGATTCTTAATTAACTAAGGGCAATACTTTCTGATGTTGCGCTACATCATCTTTCTTCTTCAGGGAATCAAACAACCCCTACAGGAGTTGCACGCTTGGTGACGGCCATGGATGTTAGGTGTTCCCTTGAGTCCAATGATGGTGGCGATGTTCTAGCACCAAGGCGTTGACCTGGCAGAGTGGAGGGCCTCTTGTACTGTGTGCTCTCCTACACCCACTATGCCCTCCCAAACCCGCCCATGACAGTCAACACTCGCCTCTTCGCTCTCCCCACATGACTCCGTTGACCCCGCCAGTCGCCTCCCCAACTTGCTCCTCCACAACATTGCCCCTGCCTCCCCATCAAGGACGCCGCATGCACCGTCGCCACTACAAGAAATGTGTCAACTTGTGACCTTTTGTCAGTGCCTCTGGAAGAAATGGTCGTAAATCTACGACCATTTGAGACCAATTGGTCATAAGCTGTTCGAGGGGTTCCAAACCCTAAATCATAACGACCATTTTGGTCAGAAAGGTCATAATTTCCTTACACGAAATGGTCGTAAAGCAAACAACACTGGCCCGCTGCCTTATTTCTAGTTGATCACGACCAATATAGATGCTCATATACTTGTAAATTGTGGTGCATTGCTATGACTAGGCGCCACCTCATCAGTTTTGTCTATGTGTCATGTCCATGTGTCAATTTTTGCATATGTGTCAATTTTTGCCCTAGGTTGTGAAACAACCTACATTTCTGTCATTCCCAAAATTCCCAAAAAAACCTCATAAATTATTTGGATCATATCTTCATCAAATATGTAAAAAAACCTTCCTTGCCTAGTTCAAAAATAATTCAGGAATATCCATTTTCCCATTCTGTTCAGAATAGCACTTTGTGAAGGAAGTGTTATTTATATTTTCTTGATTTCCCTCAAAAAATTTGGGCACTATTTCCTATCCAAATAATTGCCTCATGACAAAATTCAGCTACATTTTCCTATTAAATCTTACTCAGCAAATTTCCAAGGTTTTCGTTCAGCTAGAAGCTTTGTGAAGAAAGTACTAGCTAGGCATATGATAATGAGTTGATTTTTTCCACATCTTCTATATGCCCAAATCATAGCTCTATACAAAATTGGAGCCTAATATAACAATCCATGTGAGCTCACCGTCCAATACTTGTTTCTGGTAATATTTTCAGTTTGTGAAGCAACTATATTTTATATTGCTTTATATTGTTGAAAATTTTTGTTAGGGAACGCGACAATTTCAAAAAAAATCCCACGATCACGCAAGATCTATCTAGGTGATGCATAGCAACGAGAGGGGAGAGTGTGTCCACGTACCCTCGTAGACCGAAAGCGGAATCGTTTCAATAACACGGTTGATGTAGTCGAACTTCTTCGCGATCCAACTGATCAAGTACCGAACGTACGACACCTCCGCGTTCAGCACACGTTCAACTCGATGACGTCCCTTGTGCTCTTGATCCAGTTGAGGACGAGGGTGAGTTCCGTCAGCACGACGGCGTGGCGACGGTGATGATGATACTGTCGGCGCAGGGCTTCGCCTAAGCTCTACGATGGTATGATCGAGACGTGTAACTGTGGAGGAGGGCACCACACACGGTTAAGAGAAACTTGTGTGTTCTAGGGTGCCCCCTGTCTCCGTATATAAAGGAGCAAGCGGGAGGCCGGCCAGCCCCTAGGGGCGCACCCAAGGAGAGGGAGTCCTACTAGGACTACTAGTCCTAGTAGGATTCCATCACAAGGAAGAGAGGGGAAAGGAAGGAGAGGGAGAGGGAGTAGGA
>NC_041391.1:148131102-148161779 GCF_002162155.2 Triticum dicoccoides
GTAACCCCTCCAGCACTCTGGTTTTACCCGAAACTTCCCGAAACACTTACGGTCTCCGAATAACATGGTCCAATACATCAATCTTTATGTCTCGACCATTTTGAGACTCCTCGTCACGTCTGTGATCTCATCTGGGACTCCGAACAAATTTCAGCCATAAAAACACATAACTCATAATACATATCATCATCGAACGTTAAGCGTGCGGACCCTACGGGTTCGAGAATTATGTAGACATGACCGAGACACATCTTCGGTCAATAACCAATAGTGGAACCTGGATGCTCATATTGGCTCCTACATATTCTACGAAGATCTTTATCGGTCAAACTGCATAACAACTTACGTTGTTCCCTTTGTCATCAGTATGTTACTTGCCCGAGATTTGATCATCGGTATCATCATACCTAGTTCAATCGCATTACCAGCAAGTCTCTTTACTCGTTCCGTAATAATTCATCCCGTAACTAACTCATTAGTCACATTGCTTGCAAGGCTTATAGTGATGAACATTACCGAGAGGGCCCAGAGATACCTCTCCGAAACACAGAGTGACAAATCCTAATCTCAATTTATGCCAACCCAACAAACAACTTCAGAGACACCTATAGAGCATCTTTATAATCACCCATTTACATTGTGATGTTTTATAGCACACAAGGTGTTCCTCCGGTATTCGGGAGTTGCATAATCTCATAGTCTGAGGAACATGTATAAGTCATGAAGAGAGCAGTAGCAATGAAACTGTAACGATCATAATGCTAAGCTAACAGATGGGTCATGTCCATCACATCATTCTCCTAATGATGTGATCTCGTTCATTAAATGACAACACATGTCTATGGTTAGGAAACATAACCATCTTTGATTAACGAGCTAGTCTAGTAGAGGCATACTAGGGACACTTTGTTTTGTCTATGTATTCACACGTGTACTAAGTTTTCGGTTAATACAATTCTAGCATGAATAATAAACATTTATCATGAAATAAAAAGATAAATAATAACTTTATTATTGCCTCTAGGGCATATTTCCTTCAATTTTACCAGGACATGACTCTGCCCATATAACCTCCCTCCACCAAAGTTCATTTAATTTAGCCAATTTACCTCAATATATTTCCTAATTTTCTGTTTAGTGGAGAGCATCGTGAAGGAACTACCAATTTTATTTACCCAAATGGTATGAAATTTTTACAGTGCCTTCATATGCCCAAACTATCATCCTCCTGCAAATTGCAGCTCAATCCAATTACCTATGTGAGCCCAGCTTCAATTTCTATTTTCTGGCCAGATTGGCACATTGCAAAGCAAGTGCAATCTAGACCCCTCCTATTGCCTCAAACTTTTTTGACACTCTTCCATATCCAACTCATTGCCACATGCCAATATTAAGCTCCATTTACCTAGTAAATCTTCCTTAGCAAATTTCCAAAGTTTCTATTCAAAGAGAAGCTTTGTGAAGGAAGTACTAGCTAGGACTATCCAAATAATCTGAGATATTTCCAAATTTTCCATAGGCTCAAATCGTCACTCTCCACAAAATTTGAGCTCTGTCCAGCAATACATGTGAGCTCTTCATCCAATCTTTTATTCTGGTCATATTTTCAGTTTGTGAGGCAACTATATTTTATATTACTTAATTATTTCTGAAACTTTACCAGGGCACGTTGCTACCTATATAACTTCTCTCCACCAAATTTGAGCTCATTTCAGTTAGCCAATTTCTCTCAATAATTTTCCCAAGTTTCTGTCGAGAGAAGATCATTGTGAAGGAAGTACCACTTTGGCATGTCCAAATGGTATCAAATTTTTATAGTGCTTTTCCTATGCCCAAATGACCATGCTCCATCAAATTTCAGCTCAATCCATTCATTCATTTGAGCTCAGCTTCAACATCAATATTTCTATCCAGTGTGGTATTTTACAAAGCAAGTGCCACCCAGGCTCCTCCATTTGAGCTGCAAATTGGCCAAGACAGTCTCCTTAGTAGATGATCATCCTCAGCCAAAACTCAGGCCCATTAGCCATGTGCATTTCCTTCACCGCCAATCAAACACTTGGTTGTTATTTCATGTTTGAGCTTAGTTCAGTCTCCTCATGAGATTCTTCTGTTGTATTATTCTTCCTAACACCTATCAGGGAAGTGACCAACCCACCAGACATGCCTAGGCCGCCGAGAATGCGTGGCGACGCCACGGTCACATAGTGACCACGCGGCTGGCATGCTGGTTTACGCGGTGAACCAACATGCTGACAGTGGGAAGTATTATATAATAGTATCTTCCATATTGATTTGCATGACACAAGTAGTGGAACATTTATTATGACACTTTAGCTACTTGTAAGTTGCCTGGATTTTAAATTTGGGTTAGTTGATTTCTTGGCCGTTGATTTTTGCTCCAAGATTCGTGCAAGATTTTTTTTCCTGGCTCGTGTTGTTTCTTGTAATGGTTTCTTTTACTGACCCCATATTTAGTAGAAGCCCATTAACTGTGTGATCCAGCCCTCCTCTCTCCCAGTTTGTTTATTTTATGTTTTTTTTTCTGTTTTATGTGTTTTCGCTTTTGTTCTCTGTTTTTTTTGTTAGCTAATTTTATTTTTTGGGGTATTATTGGGATATTGGGTATATGTGCAAAAATTACACTATTATATGATTATTGTTTGCATGCTACAAAAAGTGCAGTTTTAGAATGAAGTGGTGTACAAGTTTTTGTTTTTATTTTGCGTTATCTTTCTTCATTAAGGGGTAATAGTATTGCTACTAATTCATTGTTACTTATTTTTATTTATTTTTATTTTTTTATTTCATTTTCTTTCTTTTTTCAAGGATAAAACCACTGTCATTAATTCATTCCTTTTTAAGAACTATTTTGCAAAAATTCCACTATTATATGTTTATCCTTGCATTTTTTTCAAAATATTGTGTGCAAATTTTGTCATTGTTTGTTTTAATTTTATTGTTGGCAAGCCCCTCAAATAAAACTGGCACAATTTTCTTTTAGGAAAACGCTTCACCCCCGTGCGCCGGCCGAAACTTCAGTCGGTCGAGCGCGAGCCATGCGATGCAACCCAATCCTATGTCTCGCGCGGCTCCGGGCCCACCTTTTTTTTCTATCTTCTTCCTCCCGATCTCCTTGTCCCACCCAATTGCTTGTCTTCTTCCTCTCGACCCCCTTCTCCGTTGCTATGATCTCCCTGCGTTGGCTAGCCGGAGTTGGGCGCTCGTCGCAGCTCCTCGTCGCTGCACCGCTCGTAGCACACAACCGTTGCGGTGGCAGCAAAAAACACACCAGTGGTAGCAAATCCTAGTCGGCATGGTCACCCATGTCGCCGCTCGTCGCACCACCGCATCGTGGTTGCACCACCGCACACTGGTTGCAGCAAATTCGGTCACCGGTGGTAGCTTTTCCCAGCAAATTCGCAACCCGTCGTCGCTAGCCACACTTCGCCGTCTTCATGGTTGTAGCAAAAACGGCAACTGCTTGTAGCTTTCCTCATTGTCGTGTGTAGCAAACATTGTGGATAAAAAGCTTCAACCGCAAAAAATCTATGAGCAGAGGTGAAAAGCTTCAATCGGCGTGTGAAAAAGCTTCAACTGTTGTGTGGGAAAGCTTCAACCATTGAGAAAAGGCTTCAATGGCCATGGACAAAAAAGCTTCAGCCGACGTCACAGGTCGCAACATCAACATGAATGGTTGTAGCAATTCCCATCACCAGTCGTAGCAAAAATGAACGAATGTTGAAGCAAAATTATCATTTTTTGTAGCTATCGACATGAATGGTTGCAGCAATTCCCATCGCCAGTCGTAGCAAAGGCTAGCGAAGGCCAACGGTGGTTGCAGCACCAATCCTCGTCGGTTGTAGATTTGCACATGGATAACGAAGGAGAAAGGGATGGTTGGGCGCGGCCATGGCGAACGGGGCTGCGGCGAGGGGCGGCAGCGGAGCTACACTCGTCGCCGCTAGGAGCTGAAACCGCAGGTGCAGCAACTGCAGGAGTCAAGGCCACGACGAGGACGACCGGCGAGGGTGGGGACCGGTGACGAGGACGGCGGCAGAGGTTGGTACCGGCAACGAGGACAGCCGGCGTGGGTGGGGACCGACGACGAGGACGGCAACCGGAAGGGAGAGGAGACGCGTCGCGCACCTGAGCGACAGATGCAGACCTAGCAAGAGGAAAAAGAAGATGCGGGGCGAACCTTTCTTTTTTGATCCAACGGATCACACGGTTGAGACCCAACGGCTCCAACACAACCGGCCAAACAATTGGGCCGGCACGCCCACGTAGATTAGTGCCTTTTCATTTTTCTTACTGAGAGGGTTCGATGGATCTTTAGCGGAACCCTCCCCAGGAAATGAGAGAAGGCCCAGGACATTTGGTCCCACGGCTCGGGAGCAATTTCCCCTCTCCTTCGCTGTTCTGCTCCACTCCACTCCACTCCACAGAGAGCACGCGCCGCTCAAAACCCTCGTCCCCGCCGCGGTGCTTCCGGCGACGGCCATGGACACCGGGGTGCCTGCCTTTCCCATGAGCCTGGTGATGGCGGAGATGTTCCGGCAGCTAGGCTTTGACCCGGATCAGGTGGAGGGCTTCCTCGCCCACTTCCTCTCCTACACCCACTGCGCCCTCCCGGAGCCGCCCGTGACGGCCGACGCTCGCCTCTTCGCCCTCCTCCCCGACGACTCCGTCGACCGCGTCAGCTGCCTCCCCGACGCGCTCCTCGGCAACGTCGTCTCCCGCCTCCCCGTCAAGGACGCCGCGCGCACCGCCGCGCTCTCCCGGCGCTGGCGCGGGGTCTGGCGCTCCGCCCCGCTCGTCCTCGTCGACTCCCACGTCCACCCCGCGGGCACCGCGTACGCGCAGCGCGTCGCCTGCGCCGTCTCCCGCGTCCTCGCCGCGCACCCGGGCCCCTTCCGCTGCGTCCACCTCACCGAGTCCCCCCTGCTCACGGCCTGGCTCCAGATCGTCGCCGGCAAGGGCATCCAGGAGCTCACCCTCGTCAACCGCCCGTGGCCGCTCGAGATCTTTCTCCCGTCCACCTTCTTGTTAGGCATGGAAACCCTCACCCGCCTCTACCTCGGCCACTGGATCTTCCCCGTCACGGCCGACCTCCCGCGCGCCACCTGCTTCCCCAACCTCCATGAGCTCGGGCTCTGTGACGTCGTCATGAAGACCGGGGATTTGGACTTCATCCTCGACAGGAGCCCCGTGCTGGAGACGCTCTCTCTCGAAGGGGGGAGGCTCGAGCATTGCCTCCGCCTTGTCAGCCAAAGCCTCCGGCGCGTGCAGATCATCGGGTGCTCGGTTCAAGAAATCTTCGTGGTGGACGCGCCATGCCTTGAGCGGCTCATCCAGTCGGGAGGCTGGTGCCCTGAAGACACTGACGGCAACTGCACCAGGCTAAAGATTGGCCATGTCCCCATGCTGCACATGTTGGGATACTTGGAGTTGGATTCAGGGCACGTCCTAGAGGTCGGCAAGACCATCATCAAGGTGCCACATCTTTCTATTGGCTCAATGTAAACAGATTCCTAAGCGGTCGATGTGAATTTGGCATATTCCTTCTCTGAATTGAGTGCATTTATGATTGCAATTGCAGGCTGGGACAAGGGTGAGCCCGAGCACCATGGTACCAAGCGTGGGAATCCTGGCTTTGGAGGTGCGTTTCGGAGTCCGCAACGATGCCAAGATGGTTCCCAGTGTCCTCAGGTGCTTTCTGAATGTCGAGACGCTCAACATCAAGGTGAAATCCCTGACGCGGTGACGCTTCTGTTGTCTTCCATCTGCGCCATGTTGCTATCAGTAGCTGATGAACTGATCGAATTTTCAGTCTGCGAAAACCGATCGATCCACTGGCAAGCTGAACCTGAAGTTCTGGCATGAGTGTGGTGACATCGAGTGCGTCCGGTCGCGCATCAAGCTGCTGGTTTTCCATGATTTCCGAGGGGGCCGAGGCGAGCTCGCGTTCCTCAAATACTTCTTTGAGACCGCATTGGTGCTGAAGAAGGTGGTGATTCTATTCGCCGTTGGCTTCGCTTCGACGGAGGAGGCGCAGTCCAAACTGTCGAGTCTGGGGTCGGTGAAACGAGCCAGTGAAACCTCTACAGTGCTGGTCACTCTACCCTCTGATCCTCAAGAAGGTTCCATTCGGAGCTTCAAAATAGGATCTCAGTTTTCTGCTGACGACCCTTTTGCAAACTACTAAAGTCACAGCAAGCGAACTGCAGTACCTACGTAGGAGTATATTTCATCCTGCAAAGTAAATTGCTCTGGAAGGAGGTTGTTTATGTATGACCATGGCGGCGGAATGTTCTGGTGTCGGAATTACTAGATATCACACATTTGTGTTGGACAGGTTCCACCAGTTCCATTCCACCGCGTTGGACAGAGGTGTAGGAAAGTACAGCGGCGCGCCTACATTCCCCGGCGGTACTCGGCTTTTGGAATTCCAAGATGGGTTTGCTTGGGATAATCTTCTGAAAGGAGGCGGCCTCATAACCCCATTTGCTCCCTTTGCAACCTTGGACTGGCAAGTGCAACCCACTTATGAGCTCACTGCCTTGTGTATGGGTTTATTGGTTCACCAAGTTTCAGTTTCCCTTGCACCCGGTGCCAAACACTAGTACTAAATGCCTGCTGAATTGGTGGCTTACGGTGCTTGATCAAATTCGGAGAAAGGATTTCTCTTCCTTTGTTATGGTTGTCTGGTGGTTCGTCTGGACGGAGCGGAACAGCAGGATATTCAACCTTAAGGCGTCGAGCTTTTTTGCCATCTGCTCAGTGAACTGAAGAACTGTTAATAGGCTGGGCTTCAAGGTGCCTTGTGGTTAGGGGCGATGTAGCCCCAGCTTCATCAACCTTTTCCTTTTCTTCTTTCTTTTTATTTTGTTCCTTCAGGTTCTGTATAGTTCTTTTCCTGTAACTGTGTACTGGTGATCTTCTCTTAATGAATGAAAGTAGCGCTCGTTGTATTTTTGATCTGGACAGGATCATCGCACAGGATCATCGCAACTGACCAAAAATGATAATAAATAAATAAATACACATGAGCGTAAAAATTGCACAAGTGCCTCGTCGGAAAGCATAGATGTAGGCTAGAATGAATAAAATTAATCAATGCATCTGAAATCCATAGAGGGCTAAATGAACACAAAGCGTGGTAGAATCATAGATCATAGAAATGTCAATACAGATTTTCCGAGCCCCTGTTTAGGCATTTGGGAAGGTTTCTTCAAGAAAAGAAAATCAAAGAATTGGCATCATATAACAGGAAGGTATACAAAGATTAATCCATTTGACACTGCTGTATCCAAAATAAGGCTTTTCTATACACGTTTATCGCTCCCACTAACCCACACATTTGAAAATAAGAGTATCTTTTGCTACAGACCACAAAAAGGCACTATGTAGCATCCTGATTTCTGAAAAAGTAGGGCCAGAAAATCCGTTTGTTTAATTGAGTTACTACAAGTTTAAATTGACTTTGTAAATTTGAATTAATACCAATCCAAATTTAATGAGTTTTGATATTCTTGTTTAGCTGGGATTGTTTTTCTTGCCTTTAGCGTGCACTTCTGTATCTCTTTGCGGAGGGGGCATTTCTCTCTTTTTTATTTTTGTTTTTAGATGTGTGCAACCATGATGTCTTTCGCCATCTTGTTGGTGCAGAAGCTGGGTGTAATTGGTATCTTCGCAATATTAACATATTCCCTTTATCAAAAAATTTGTATTAGCTCTTATCCATTTTATGGATTTTCTAAAAGGAAAGTCCATTTCTTTTTCTGTCCTCAGATATCTCTCTCTTTGTTCAGTCCAATCGAATGGCCTAGCCCAATCTGTTTTATTTCTCTCTTCTCTTAATTTCTTTCCCACCTGGCCTTGGCGACGATCCTTCGGTACCCTCTGGTTCTAATGCTCAACCTATACAGGGTGCTAAGAGCATCTCCAATAGACGGTTCAAATGTAAAAATATCTAACTTTTGGACCGTTTAAGACAAAAAACGCTTCTCCAACAGACGATCCATATGTAAAAAAAAAAACAATTGAACCGCGGCCTCCTCATGATGTAAAATGCAACACCTCGCGGTGCAAATTTACATCACGAGGTGCATCTGGTCCAAAATCAGCCGCCGCCTGCGAGCGCCCAACCGCCACTTCATTTCCTTTCCCGCCCGCCCGCGACCGTCTGCCCGCCCGCGACCCGCCCGTCCGCCGCCGCCCCCCGCCGTCCGGCGCCGCCATGGCCGAAGGCGACGACCCCGCCGCCTTCTTCGTCGCCGCCGCAGCCGGTGGGCTGACCCACATGACTTTGCTATGCTTAATGCTTGTCACTAGGGCCCGAGTGCCATGATTTCAGATCTGAACCTATTATGTTTTCATGAATATATGTGTGTTCTTGATCCTATCTTGCAAGTCTATAGTCACCTATTATGTGTTATGATCCGACAACCCCGAAGTGACAATAATGAGGATACTTCTCGGTGATGACCGTAGTTTGAGGAGTTCATGTATTCACCATGTGTTAATGCTTTGGTCCGGTTCTCTATTAAAAGGAGGCCTTAATATCCCTTAGTTTCCGCTAGGACCCCGCTGCCACGGGAGGGTAGGACAAAAGATGTCATGCAAGTTCTTTTCCATAAGCATGTATGACTATTTACGGAATACATGCCTACATTACATTGATGAACTGGAGCTAGTTCTATATCACCCTATGTTATAACTATTGCATGAGGAATCGCATCCGGCATAATTATCCATCACTGATCCATTGCCTACGAGCTTTTCATATACTGTTCATCGCTTATTTACTTTTTCGTTGCTACTGTTACAACTACTACAAAAACCCAAAAACATTTATCTTTACTGTTGCTACTGTTACCATTACTATCATACGACTTTTTCTACTAAATACTTTGCTGCAGATACTAAGTTATCCAGGTGTGTTTGAATTGACAACTCAACTGCTAATACTCAAGAATATTCTTTGGCTCCCCTTGTGTCGAATCAATAAATTTGGGTTGAATATTCTACCCTCGAATGTTGTTGCAATCCCATATACTTGTGGGTTATCAAGACTAATTTCTGGCGCTGTTGCCAAGGAGCATAGCTCTATTCTCTGAGTCACTTGGCATTTATATCTGTTAATCACTATGAAGAGCTTGAAAGATGCTAAGACCAAGATTTTGCCCTCAACTACGAGGGGAGGTAAGGACCTGCCATCTAGCTCTGCACTAGATTCTCCTTCTGTTATTAGTAGGCTTGCGACACCTAAACCTGCTACTTCTATGAATTCTGATATGTCGCATGTTATTGATGATGCCACTTCTGCTATGCACGATGAAACTACTTCTGTGCGTGATACTACCTTGCCATTAGGTGAATTTCTTGATGAACAACTTGCTAGAGTTAGGGGGAATGAAAATATTGAAGATGCTATTGATGATAGTGATGATGAACGTTCCCCCAATGATTATGTATTACATGTTGTTCCTAAGGGTTATGTTATGAATGAAGTAGCTGCTATGGAAATTCTTGCTTGCAATGATAGATCTGATCTTAAGAAAATATTAGCTAAATGGAAGCAACAATCTCTTAATGCTAGAATGAAACCCGATCCTACTTTTGCCACTTCACCTATCTGTGTTACTAATAAGGATTATGAATTCTCTGTTGATCCTGATATTATTACTTTAGTTGAATCTGATCCTTTTTATGGCATTGAATCTGAAACTGTTGTGGCACATCTTACCAAGTTGAATGATATAGCCACCCTGTTTACTTATGACGAGAAGTCTCGCTATTTATACATCCTTAAGATATTTCCGTTCTCATTAAAGGGTGATGCTAAGACTTGGTATAATTCTCTTGCTCCTGGTTTTGTGCGTAGTCCCTAGGATATGATTTATTACTTCTCTGCTAAATATTTCCCTGCTCATAAGAAACAAGCTGCCTTGCGGGAAATATATAATTTTGTGCAAATCAAACAAGAGAGTCTCCCACAAGCTTGGGGGGGGGGGCTTCTCCGGTTACTTAATACTTTGCCTGATCATCCTCTTAAGAAAAATGAAATACTTGACATCTTTTATAATGGACTAACCGATGCTTCCAAGGACCACTTGGATAGTTGTGCTGGTTGTGTTTTCAGGGAAAGGACAGTCGACAAAGCTGAAATACTATTGAATATATGTTGGCTAATGAAAATAATTGGACTCTTCTCGAGCCAGTTCCTGAAGTAATTCCTGAACCAATTGAGCCAACTCTGAGCCTATTCCTAAACCCACTCCGAAGAAGAGAGGTGTTTTATTTCTCAGTCCTGAAGATATGCAAGAGGCAAAGAAATCAATGAAAGAAAAAGGTATTAACGCTGAAGATGTTAAGAATTTACCACCTATTGAAGATATACATGGTCTTAATTTACCACCTGAAGAACCACATTGTCTTGATAACCCGGCACAGGTAGTAAAGGTAAATTCTCTCTATAGATATGATAAAGTTGAAATACCCTCTACTAAATTTCATAGCCCATGCTTGGATGAATTTGATGACTTTATGGCTAGACAAGAAAGTTTTAATGCTTATGTTGGTAGAGAGTTACATAATAATGCTTTCGAGATAGGACGCGTAGGTCATAATCTGGCTAGAGTTAAAGATGAACTTCACCGCGTTAGCAAATATGCTTCTATTGTTGCTACTCAAGCTGAGCAAGTACTCAAAGCTCAAAATGATTTGCTTGATGAGTTGAATAATAAAAATGACTTTGCCGTTAGAGTGGCTACTAGAACTGGTAGAATGACTCAGGAACCTTTGTATCCTGAAGGCCACCCTAAAAGAATTGAACAAGATTCTCAGAATAATAATCTAGATGTTCCTAGTTCTTCTAAGAAGAAGAAAAATAAGAATGATAGAACTTTGCAAACTTCTAGTGAACCTAATGTAGAAACACTTGAGAACCCCAATGATATTTCTATCTCTGATGCTGAAACACAATCTGGAGATGAACATGAACCTGATAATAATGCTAATAATGATGTTCATGTAGATGCTCAACCTAGTAATAACAATGATGTAGAGATTGAACCTGCTGCTGATCTTGATAACCCACAATCAAAGAATCAACGTTATGATAAGAGAGATTTTGTTGCTAGGAAGGACGGGAAAGAAAGAGAACCATGGGTTCAGAAACCCATGCCCTTTCCTCCTAAACCATCCAAGTCAAAGGATGATGAAGATTTTGAGCGCTTTGCTGAAATGATTAGACCTATTTTCTTACGTATGCGCTTAACTGATATGCTTAAAGTAAATCCTTATGCTAAGTATATGAAGGATATCATCACAAATAAAAGAAAGATACCGAAAGCCGAAATTTCCACCATGCTTGCTAATTACACTTTTAAGGGTGGAATACCAAAGAAACTTGGAGATCCGAGTGTGCCAACTATACCTTGCTCCATTAAAAGAAATTATGTTACAACTGCTTTATGTGATCTTGGAGCCGGTGTTAGTGTTGGGCCTTTCTCTTTATATCGTAGACTTGAATTGAATAAGTTGACACCTACTGAAATATCTTTGCAAATGGCTGATAAATCAACTGCTATACCTGTCGGTATTTGTGAGGATGTGCCTGTTGTGGTTGCAAATGTCACTATCTTAACGGACTTTGTTATTCTTGATATTCCCGAGGACGATAGTATGTCTATTATCCTTGGTAGACCTTTCCTTAATACTACAGGGGCTGTTATTGATTGCAACAAAGGCAATGTCACTTTTCATGTTAATGGCAATTAGCATACGGTACACTTTCCGAGGAAACAATCTCAAGTTCATAGCATCAATTCTATTGAAAAAGTTCCAACTATCATTTTTGGAGATTTTGAATTTCCTTTCCCTACTATCAAGAAAAAGTATGATATTCTTATTGTTGGGGATTTTCATATCCCCGTTGAGGTAACTTAGTGTTATTCGAAATTTCTCCGGTTCCGTGTTATTCGGAATGAGTTTGCTAACAAGACTTGATCAACCTTGTTAGCGGGTTCATTTTGATGATCACGAGATGGATGAAACTAGAAGGCACAACCTTCTGTACCCTCTTTTTACCTTCTGTTATTTAGAATGAATAAAGCGAAATTAGTATTATCCGTCTGTTTTCCGAATTATCCGTGCATTAAAAAATAGTCCAAAAATAAAAGTGCTCCAAATGCCCTGCAAATTTAGTATGATTTTTTCTGGAATATTTGAGGATTTTAGGCACTGAAAACACTGCAGGAGGGGCAAGCACCAGGCCACGAGAGAGGAGGGCGCGCCCCCCCTTAGGGCGCGCCCCCTATCTTGTGGGCCCCTAGTGGCTCCCCTCCACTTATGCCAGCACCCACACACTCCATCTTCTACCCAAAAAAATCCCCATCCAGCTCAAGCACGAGTTCTAGCTCGTTTTGCTGCGATTTCGATCTCTTAGCTCAAAGCTCCATTCACAAAACTGCTTGGGGAGATTATTGCTTGGTATGTGACCCCTCCATTGGTCCAATTAGTTTTTGTTCTAGTGCTTTATTCATTGCAATTTTTTGCTGCTTAGGTGACCTTGTTCTTGAGCTTGCATGTTAAATTTTTGAGGTTCCAAGTAATTCCAATGCATGATATGGGCTCTAGGCACTTGTAGGAGTAGTTGCTACCAATCTTGTTTAGTTTTATTCACTTTTATTTTGAAGTTACTAAAATTTCAGAATTTTTTAGAAAATGTTGAGGAAACTTTTGAGGGGCTCTTCTAGCCAAAGCTCCCAGGAAAAACAAGCTAAAGAGAAGGAAAAAGCCAAGTATAATCTTCCTCGCTTAACGGAAGTACGACCGTGTGAATGGCCATGTGATGATTTTTTGAGAGAGGCTGGAATTCATGAAGAATTTTATGCTTTAATCGAGACTGCATGCCTCACCGGTTTCATCAATGACCGAATCGATCAGTATCTCTTACTTACCAATACTTTCATGCAAAACTTTTATTATTATCCTAATAAATCACCGCCTGCAGTATCATTTCATTTATATGACGAGTTCAAAGAAATGTCTTTAAGTCATTTTTGCATGGTATGTAGGATACCTTATGAGGGAGAATTAGAGGAACCCCATCGTGAAGATGTGGCTAGCTTTGTTGATATTATCGCTATAGAGGAGCCAAAGAAGGGTTCCGAAGCGAAAGTCTCTAGCATACACTTTCCTGTTTTACGCTACTTTGCCATATTCGCTAGTAGATGCTTGATTGGTCGTGGGAATAGTGGAAACTTGAGTGTTCCTGATATTATCATGCTTCAACATGCTTTGCTTGGAGACAATAGTTTTATATGGGTGCCGTCGTTGGTAAACGGCTAGCCCTTAATCGTACAAAAGGCCCCATATTTGGAGGTATCTATGCCGCACGTCTTGCTACACATTTTCAGATACCCATTAGGCACCATGAGGAAAAGGAGACAATATTGCCTCCTCACATTCTAGATTACAAGAGAATGGTAGCACATAAGTTTATTGTTGACAATGAAGATAGAATGCTCTTGTATAAACTTAGATTCAATAAGAAACACTTTGAGATTATTATTTTGCCTACGCCTCTGTTGTTTGATTTGCTTGCAGAAAAATTTCTCGTTACACCGGAGGCGGTGAATAATCATCGAGCTCAGGCCACTCCAGAACCCGAACCTGAGCTGGAACCTGAGATGGACCCTTATCGTGCATCATCTGTCCAGTGGGATCCGTAGATGACTAGCCAGTGGTATCCTGATTATACCTCTCATTACACCGGAGAGAGTAGTGGCGGTCCTTGGTGTTAAACCAACTTAGGCCAAAAGCCTAAGCTTGGGGGAGGACGTTATTTCTCACCGACTTTACATTCATGTTCACACACTAGTCGTCGGTGCTCATACTCTTATATTGTATTATCCATGCTAGTTTACATTCCTTTTTCTAGTTTTCTTCTTGTGTGTTTGATAAACCTTGATGAAAATAAAAAAAATAGTTAGTTTAGTTTCCATGCTTGTAGTAGTAACTAAAATGAAAACCCAAAAAGATTTCTTGTTCTTCTTTTACTTGTTGGGAGCTTTCCCGTGTAAATAGTTTTATTTTCTTTTTCTTTCCTTTGGGGGTCGAGAAGACCATATTGAAAATGCTTAGTGGCTCTTTTATACATGATTGTTTATTTAATTTAGAGCCCATATTACTTTACTTCTCTCTTGAGTTGAATGCTCGCAGATTCCAGCTTAGTCCAATGCACGTGCACTCTTATTATTATACACATCATTCGGTCGTGCAAGTGAAAGGCAATAATGACGATATATGATGGACTTATTGGGGTGAGAAAAGCTGGTATGAACTCGACCTCTCTTGTTTTTGTAAATATGATGAGTTCATCGTTCCTGAGTCAGCTAGTATGAAGTAAACATATTTGCAATGACATTTAGAGATTATAGTTACTTGTGCCATGTTTGATTAGCTATGAGTTATAATGGTTTACGTTGCATGCCAACATGCTATTAGAATGATTATGATGTGGTATGATGGGATGGTATCCTCCTTTGAATGAATCGAGTCACTCGACTTGGCACATGTTCACACATGTAGTTGAATCAAATCAACATAGCCTTCACGATATTTATGTTCATGGTGGATTATATCCTACTCATGCTTGTATTCGGTGTGAATTAATTTTAATGCATGCTTACGACTGTTGTCGCTCTCTCAGTTGGTCGCTTCCCAGTCTTTTGCTAGCCTTCACCTGTACTAAGAGGGAATACTGCTTGTGCATCCAAACTCCTTAAACCCCAAAGTTGTTCCATATGAGTCCACTATACCTACCTATATGCGGTATCTACCTGCCGTTCCAAGTAAATTTGTATGTGCCAAACTCCAAACCTTCAAATGAAATTCTGTTTTGTATGCTCGAGCAGCTCATGTTACAACTAGGGCTGCCTATATATTCCATGCTAGGTGGGTTATTCTCAGAGGAGTGAACTCTGCTCCTCATTCACGAGAAAGGGCCGGTAACCGGGATGCCCAGTCCCATGATCCAAAAAGATCAAAGCAAATCAAAATAATTAAACAAAACTCCCCCAGGGTTGTTGTATGTTGGAGGCACTCATTGTTTCGAGCAAGCCATGGATCGATGCTTGTTGGTGGTTGGGGGAATATAAACCTTTACCATTCTGTTTGGGAACTGCCTATAATGCATGTAATATGGAAGATACAGCCATCTCATAGGTGTTGCGTTGACAGCAAAAGTATACTGCTCAAAATGTTATTCAATCTCTATTTTAAAATTCGAGCTCTGGCACCTCTACAAATCCCTACTTCCCTCTGTGAAGGGCCTATCTATTTATTTTTATGTTGAGTCATCACCTTCTTATTAAAAGCACCCGCTGGAGAGCACACTGTCATTTGCATTCATTATTATTGGTTTATATTGGGTATGACTTGACTGGATCTCTTTTACCATGAATTACAATGTTTAGTCAGTCCTTGATCTTAAGGGCGCTCTGCATTTATGTTTTGCGGTCTCAGAAAGGGCTAGCGAGATTCCATTTTTTTATATCATGTTATGATTATTTTGAGAAAGTGTTGTCATCCGAGTTTTATTATTATGACTCGCTAGCTGATTATGCTATTGATATGAGTAATTGTGAGACCTATGTGTTATTGTGAGTATGGTTAGTTCATAATATTTGCTGAAACTTGAATGCTGGCTTTTCATGTTTACAACAACAAAAGCAAATAGAGTTTGTAAAAGTTTTTCTTTATCACTTTCAGTTTATCAACTGAATTGCTTGAGGACAAGCAAATGATTAAGCTTGGGGGAGTTGATACGTCTCCAACGTATCTACTTTTCCAAACACTTTTGCCCTTGTTTTGGACTCTAACTTGCATGATTTGAATGAAACTAACCCAGACTGATGCTGTTTTCAGCAGAACTGCCATGATGTTGTTTTATGTATAGAAAAGAGAAGTTCTCGGAATATCCTGGAAATCCACGGAGGCACTTTTCAGAATTAATAAGAATTTTTGGCGAAAGAATCAAGGCCAGGGGGCCCACGGACTGTCCACGAGACAGGGGGGCGCCCCCCCTAGGGCGCGCCCTCCTATCTCGTGGGCCCCCCTGGACCTCCACCGACCTCAACTCCAACTCTATATCTTCCGTCTCACGGAGAAAAAATCAGAGAGAAAGTTTCATCGCGTTTTACGACATGGAGCCGCCGCCAAGCCCTAATCTCTCTCGGGAGGGCTGATCTAGAGTCCGTTCGGGGCTCCGGAGAGGGGGACTCGTCGCCGTCATCATCATCAACCATCCTCCATCACCAACTTCATGATGCTCACCACCGTGCGTGAGTAATTCCATCGTAGGCTTGCTGGACGGTGATGGGTCGGAGGAGATTTACCATTTAATCAAGTTAGTTTTGTTAGGGTTTGATCCCTAGTATCCACTATGTTCTGAGATTGATGTTGCTATGACTTTGCTATGCTTAATGCTTGTCACTAGGGCCCGAGTGCCATGATTTCACATCTGAACCTATTATGTTTTCATGAATATATGTGTGTTCTTGATCCTATCTTGCAAGTCTATAGTCACCTATTATGTGTTATGATCCGACAACCCCGAAGTGACAATAATGGGGATACTTCTTGGTGATGACCGTATTTGAGGAGTTCATGTATTCACCATGTGTTAATGCTTTGGTCCGGTTCTCTATTAAAAGGAGGCCTTAATATCTCTTAGTTTCTGCTAGGACCCCGCTGCCACGGGAGGGTAGGACAAAAGATGTCATGCAATTCTTTTCCATAAGCACGTATGACTATTTATGGAATACATGCCTACATTACATTGATGAACTGGAGCTAGTTCTATATCACCCTATGTCATAACTATTGCATGAGGAATCGCATCCGGCATAATTATCCATCACTGATCCATTGCCTATGAGCTTTTCATATACTGTTCATCGCTTATTTACTTTCCGTTGCTAATGTTACAACTACTACAAAAACCCAAAAACATTTATCTTTACTGTTGCTACTATTACCATTACTATCATACCACTTTTGCTACTAAATACTTTGCTGCAGATACTAAGTTATCCAGGTGTGGTTGAATTTACAACTCAACTGCTAATACTCAAGAATATTCTTTGGCTCCCCTTGTGTTGAATCAATAAATTTGGGTTGAATACTCTACCCTCGAAAGCTGTTGCGATCCCCTATACTTGTGGGTTATCAGATGCCGATCCTGCCATAGGACAACCGGATCCGGCAGGACCTCAGGTCATGGCCGTAGAGACGGCCGTTCTCGTGGCAGAAGAGATGCCTTTAGTCCTTGCCATCGAGCCACATGCTCCAGCATGGGCGCAGCCCACCGTCCGATTCCTCCAAATGGGTGAGCTTCCCGAGGAGCGGGAAGAGGCAGAGAAAGTAGCCCACCGGTCTGCTCTGTACCAATTCGTTGACAACGTTTTGTACAGAAAGAGACCGAACATGGTGAAATTGAAGTGCATCTCTTGGGAGGAAGGACTAGAGCTGTTGGCGGAGATACATGGAGGCATATGTGGCTCCCACATAGGGTCAAGGGCCCTTGCCGGCAAGGCATTCCGTCAAGGCTTTTTCTGGCCCACCGCCCTCCAGGATGAGACGGCACTAGTAACCAAGTGTGAAGCATGCCAGTTCCATTCAAAGAAACTTCATCAACCAGCCCAAGCCCTTCAAACCATCCCTCTCTCCTGTCGCTTCTTAGTCTGGGGGCTCGACATATTGGCCCCCTCCCCCCACGCTGTCGGGGGCTTTGAGTACTTGTACGTTGCAATCGACAAGTTGACAAAGTGGCCATAGGTGGAAGCAGTGAGGAAGGTGACGGCGCAGTCAGCCATCAAGTTCTTCAAGGGACTAGTGTGCCATTTTGGGGTGCCCAACAGGATCATCACCGATAATGGCACACAGTTCACAAGCCACGCCTTCATGCAATACATTGAGGACATCGACAGCAAGGTCTGTTTTGCCTCCGTGGCTCATCCACGGAGCAACGACCAAGCGGAGAGAGCAAATGCTGAAGTCCTATGAGGCTTAAGAACGAAGACTTTTGACAAGCGGCGCAAAAGTGGAAGACGCTGGATTGATGAGTTACTGGCGGTTCTTTGGTCGATCAGAACGACGCCAAATCGAGCCACCGGCCAGACACCCTTTGCCCTGGTCTACGGGGCAGAAGCAATTCTCCCCACGAAACTCATATACGGGTCACCTCGAGTGCTCACTTATGATGAGTTTGAGCAAGAGCAATTGCGGCAAGATGATGCAACACTCCTTGAGGAAGAGCGTCTCCGGGCGGCTGTGAGAGCAGCACGCTACCAGCAAGCCTTGCACCGCTACCATATCCACAAGGTTCATGCCCGGAGCTTTGAGGGAGGCGACCTTGTTCTTCGGCATGTTTAGACTGCCAAGAATTCCAACAAGTTGATGCCGAAGTGGGAAGGCCCTTATCGGCTAACACGTGTCACCAGGCCCGACGCAGTGCACCTGGAGACCGAAGATGCTGTTCCAGTGAGCAACTCCTGGAACATCGAGCATCTTCGCAAGTTTTACTCATAAGGTGCAGCCGCCAGGCCTCCTGGCAGGCCACCCTTTTGTACAAGCCTTGCCGGCAAGGCATGTAACCCTTTGTACAAAGCCAGGCGCAGACCCTGAGCACTTATAAACGAAGCGCTGGCGCCCTAAGTTATAGCATGCATGCTAGGTCGAGTTTCGTCCTCGATTAGGGTTGATAGTGCTTGGCAGCGGCTAACCCCTAGCTTAGAGGTCGAGTGTGCATCTCTCTATTTCTTCCCTGTCCTTTTTGGTTCACAGGACACGTAAGTATTTCTGCTGAGCTGTTTGGAAGGAAGGAACAGATCGGTGCCCCGACCCCGGAAGCCAAGGTTGCCGGGGGCTGCAAATACAAGGATCCATCCGCGGCAAGCCAAGATTGCCGGGGGCTGCAGGTCCAGATAAGTTTTTTATCCTCTATCACGCATTTCGTTATGAACTGGGGTATGTGAAATCCCGTTTTATGTCCAAGCTACCGTGCTCCCCTCTTTCCGAGCCCAAGGTTTATCTCCTGGGTCCGAAGCTGGTCGTAGTCGTGGTAGCAAAGGGATAGAACATGGAGCCCAAACTCATCTCGTCCCTGCCTCCGCCGAGAGCATGAGAAAGGTCGAGCAAGATGGGGGAACGGCGATGCCTGTTGCCGGGCGAAAAACGTTTACTTTAGATGGTAACAAGGACTCGTTCCTTGCCGTGGGTTTCACTCACGAACGAAAAGCCCGACAAACATCTTTTTTCATTAAAAACATCCCATACAGGTACAGTTCATACGGAATGAAAAACATGAGCAAGGGGATTACAAGTTCTAAATCTAATAAAGGCCAAAAGACTTACAGGATGAAAAAGAGATAAGGTGCCCATAATCCCTTTCTTGTCCCTCTCCCCAGGAAATGGAACAAGAAGGCAAAAGGGAAAAAGGGGCGCCTAGGCGAAGTATGAGGAGCAGAAGGCACCAGGAGAACATCCCGGTGGCCGCCACGAAGGGAGGCTGGTGATGATGATGACGGTAGAAGAGCTGGAAGACGAGGCGGCAGGACTATCAATATGATACGAAGGCGTCGGTGCCCGCGTACTCCGAGTTGACAGCCTTGCCGCCCGCCCTCTTCCTCTTCCACAGCCTCCCAATGCTAGATGCCCAAGGAGGCGACCCCGAGAAGTTCAAGGAGCCGGCGACACGGATGATGGGGTCACCGGTGCCACCCGGAGCGGCGCCCGACACCTAGTCGGACCCGTCATCCTGCCGCCCGCTCCCCTCATCATCGCTGCCGCTGTTCTCCTTGTCACCCTCGTTCGAGGAGGAATCTTCATCGTCGGAGGAGCTCTCCACGCAGCACCTTACACGAGTCCCGAAGTGCTCGAATATCTTGACGGAGAGGAGGCCACTCTCCATTAACTTTGTCGGATTTCGGGTTCCGGCAGACCCTCTAGGTTCGAACACTGGGGTGCACACGGAGATCTCGCCCTCTACCTACCTGCGCCTCGCCGCCTCGCTAGGATCTAAGCTATGAAAGGAACAACACAAGAGACACAGGGTTTATACTAGTTCGGGCCACCATTGTGGTGTAATACCCTACTCTAGTTTGTGGTGTGGTGGATTGCCTCTTGGGCCGATGATGAACAATACAAGGAAGAACAGCCTCGCGAGGGTCTGTTCTTGGCTGGTGCGATGAACAACTCGGGGAGTTCAGTCGCTCTTTCTCTGCTAGTTTCTAGATGATGATCTCCATGCTCTACCTTGTGGGTGGCTAGTCCTATTTATAGGCAAAGGCCCTGGGCCTCTTCCCAAATATTGAGCGGGAAGGGCACCAACAATTGGCCATTTTGAAGGGGAACATCTAGTACACTTATACTAACTAGAGTTGGTCCTCGCCTGCCAAAGGCTCTGGTGGTGACGCCGGCTTGGGCTCCACAATGACTTCCTTCCTGCCGTTGCGACGGTCTTGGTCTTGTTGCACCGAAACGAATGCCTTTGCTTGATGCTCTCGCCTGTGCTTGCCCCCTTTGCACCAAAGAGGAAAGGAGGACACTGCGCGGGCTGGCGCCCACCTGGCGCCCTCGGTCATCATGGCTTGCGTCATGGGAACCTCATGAGGTACCCCGCCTTGATCTCTCCGCATCCTCGCGAGCCAGCCTGACGAGGCCGTGCCTGAGGAAGCTTCTTGTCATCCACCCCGCGAGGCTTGGCCCCTCGCGAGGGTCTTGAGCTCGTGCTAATGAACATGGGCCATGCCGGGACGCCCCTTGAGCCACGCCGCAGGTCACAGGCAGGCAAGTCTGGGGACCCCTGTTCCCAGAACACCGACAGTAGCCCCCGGGCCCAAGGCGCGCCCAGACTTGGCTGAGCAAAGAAGCGAATGGGGAAGTGCGAAGCGCCGCGGGCCCTAACAGCCTGCGGCCTCGGGCGCCGCGTGGCTGTCGATTGGACATGGGCGGCCCTATTCCCCCACGCCTCCTTATTTTGCGCCCAGCTAGGCGGACCCGTGGTTGCACACAATCGTTCCTCTTTTCGCTGCTCGACCGTCCCCTGCTCTTCCTCCTCTTGAACTCCAGTCTCTGCATCCAATCCAATCTCGAATCCTCCCTCTCCCCATTGCCATGGCTCCGACGAAGAAGGGAAAAGGGAAGAACCCGGTGCCTCTGCCTCGCTCGCCGTCGTCGGCGGCTCCCGCCGTCGATCGGTCGATCATACTCAACCGAGAAGGCTTGGGCAAGGTCAGCTCTGCTCTGGCCACTATCTTCAACGAGTGCGGGAGGACGACGGCCTGGCCCACGTCCCACTTCTCCATCGACAGAGTAGTCACTGAGGTCCGGTACTTTGCCGACGCCCCGTGGGCGGGATTGGTTCCCCCCTTTTCCAATTTCTTCAATGCTGTGCTTTCCCATTACCAGATCCATATGATGCATTTGGGTCCTGAATCCATTACTCTTCTTGCCGTCTTCGCCTTTGTCTGTGAGGCAATGATGGCATCCCTCCTTCGGTTGCCTTGATGCGCCACTTCTTCTCTCTGCGCCTCGTCTATCCCACCCAATGCTCGGGGTGCGTGAGCTTCATTGCCGCACCAGAAACAGCGGCCTCAGGGATTGATTTCAGCCTTCCTCCGTTCGCGCCTGGGTTCCGCGAGCGGTGGCTGTACATGGATGTAGGGGTGCCCAGCCCCCTGCTTTCGGAGCCAACATCGCCCGCTGTCCCCAATTCAGGCTGGGGCCAGGAGACACTCACGAGCCCCCGGCTCATCTTTTTTTGGCGTCGCTTCGCGCTCTTGAGGGCGCTCGGCGTGGCGGCGCCCTGGGTGGTGAAGGAGTTCCTGCTACGCCGCATTGCTCCTCTCCAGCGCCACTCCCGCCGGATGTGGGCCTTCAACGGGCGTGAAGATCGCATGAGGCTCCAGGAGGAGGACCTGACGCCCGAAGCACTGAGGAAGGTGCTCTTGGTCTTGACGGGGGACCCTTCCCCCAGCAGCGTCCGACAAGGGGGGGCTTTGCTATACCTTTGCTCGAACAGGGGTGACTTTGTGAATCAGATGCCCGGATTCGACGAATGGGGGCTGCGCCCCGCTAGCCTCACGGGGCCTCGCGAGAACCCACTGGTGGTGACTGCCCTCCCAGTCGCCCACGACGGTCCTTCCTCGAGTGGCGGAGCAGGGAGGCATGGGCCGCTGGAGGCTGAGGGGGCCCCCGCCGGGGTGACGACACCAGGCGGCACTCCTGAGGGGGCAGCTCATGAGGCCCGTACTGCTGCGGCTGAAGGCGTTGAGCTGCTGCCCGCGGTGCGTGTGGTTGAGGCCCCTGGGGCCCCAGCTACCCTTCTTGGTGAGGCGACCGGTGGCGTGCATCAGGACGATGCCCCTGACGCTGGGCACCTTGACGCCTCTTCCTCGTCGCAGGCTGACCCCTGCGCTCAACTCCTGGGCCGCTTCCGCATGGACTTCGAGGCACTCCGGAAGAGAAGGGAGGCCTTGGGTGACGATTACCCCTGCCGCCTGCTGAAGCGTAGGAAGTATTTCGCCATTGATGAGTAAGCCTTCCCCTTTCCTAGCTCCTGATCCTCCCGTTGCTTTAGCTGATCCTTGCTCTACAGGGCCCTTCCTGCCGAGCTCTCGGAGATGTCTGAGGAGCCATCCCCCCAGGCTCCACCCCTTCCACCATCTTCGAGCGCTCCGAGCTCAAGCAGAGCCCTCGCGGTCAGGCCTGTCGGAGATGTGAGCCATCCTGTGGTGCATAGCGGCTCTGTGCACCTCGCGACCCTCCTTCGCGAGCCTTCTCGGGGTCTGGTCGTGGATGGCGATTGGCTGCGGTCGGCCCTGTGCTCTTCATTTGGGGATGGGCTGGCTCCTGGCCGGGCTTCTGGCGAGGCGCGCCCGGCCATCGCGAGGGCGCCAGCCCCCATCCTCCTGCCCAGAGGGGGAGTGCTGATTCGTGGCCCCTCGCGCTTACTTGGGGCGGATGACGGCACGGAAGACGTGCTCGAGCGCGCCCAGAGGCGTCGCGTTCTTCGCCAAGGGTTTCTCCGGAGGGCGGCTGACGCGGTGAGCCAGCTTGGTGGAGAGCTTGCTGACGAAGATGCACACCTTGAGGCTGAGGGCCTGCGCCTGGCTGAAGAGAGGCGCAAGCTAAAGGCGGCTGTTGCCCTTGCGCGCCACCAGCGTGACCTCGACAACAAGGAGGCCGAGGCATTGCTGGCGGCTTCTCGGGAGGCCCGTTCCCGGGCCGTCGAGGAGGCCCGAGAGGCTGACCGACAGCGTGAGGCGGCGGAGGAGCGGGCGCGGGAACTCCAGGCCCGGTGCCACTCCCTGGAGCAGCAAGTGGAGCTGCGCGAGACAGCCCTTGCGTCGATGAAGGTGGCTTCGGTCGACCAGGCAGAGGTCCTGAGGCATGAGGAGGAACTGACGCTGGAAGCTGCTGAGCGTGCACGCGATCTTGGCAACGCAGACAGAGGATAACGTCGCCGCGTGCGAGGCCCGAGTCCTGGAAGAGGTTGAATGCAGGGTGGCGACGGCCCTCTTGAACCTCGAGCGCGAGTTCGAGGAGAGGCTGGGGTTGATCCGGGTCGAGGCTAAAGGCAGGACTGCCGCCCTGAGGGCCAAGCTGGAGGAAGTGATGCGGCGGGCCGATGCTTCCCAGGCCGACCTCGGCGTGGCACAGGAGGAGCTGACTACCTCCCGCACCGAGGCGCTTCTTCTACGCCAGTGGGTGGACGAGGCTGAGGCTGTTGCGCGGCAGAACGAGGATGAGATACGCCAGCGACGGATCCTGGAGCACGAGTACGGCCCCATGCTCACCATGCTCCGGGAGAGAGCCAACACAGCCTTGGGTAACATCTGTGAGGCGGCCGTTGACGAGCCCCACACAGTCAACTATGCTGGCAATCTTCAGTTCTTCACCGATGTGGTGACGCAGCTGGAGGCGCGGTCGGTCGGAGCCAACAGGCTGGTGGAGGAGAGGAGCCACGCCCTGCTCGGGCGTGCCTTTTCTTGTGTCTTCAGCCACCTTCGAACATGGACCTCGACTTTGACTTTGACGCCGTCATCGCCCCAGTACCCCAGGCCGTCTGGGGCGACCTGGCGCGCTGGGTGGAAGACAACGTGGATGCCCTTGTCAGGGCCTTCGCTTCTGATAACGACGGCGTGGTGGTGGCTGCCGATGAAGGCGACGTGGTGAACGGCCCTGATGCCGCTGATGGCGACGCAGAGAGCGACGGCGAGGCCAGCGACGCCAGCGACGATTTAGGAGGTGCCCCTGAGGATGCATTGGGGGATTTATCTGACTGACCGCATGTTGTCCCTGCTTCCTTACCCTGCGCAGATAGAGTTCGGGCCTTGCCCTGAAGGTTGTAAGAGCATTTTGGGAGGGGGAGCCCCTCATGTAAAAACTTGCATTCAGCGTATTAGTAGATGCAATATCACCCATACGCCTGCGCCAAGTGGCTGACTTTGTGACGAGCTGGCTGGCTTGTTTACCTTCGACCCGCGTGGGCCTCGAGTTAGCCTGCAGAGGGCTGTGGTGTCTCGAGCGTCTCCTGAGTGAGCCCATCGAACCTGTAATGAAAACCTCCTGAGAGGGCGCGGCGACGGCAGTCTGGGCTGCACGCAAGCTAGACCTGGCCCGGCTCGCGAGGGGCTCACAAGGGGAGGCAGCCGAGGCAAAGTGGTAACCAGAACGCGAGAGATTGCTCGAACGAGACTAAACACCCCTTCCCCGAATACACGCAAATCTTCAAGCTCAAATCCAACTTAAATCCAACGGGGAAAACGACAACCAAGGGAAAAGCAATGAAAGCAGAATAAGGCCGCGTCCGGCACCTAGTCTAGTCTTGGATGTCTTCTCACCAGCGCGGAGCTAAGTGCTGCCACTGGGCGTGGGAGGGAGCCCCAGGGCCTGAGGCCGGCACCCCTGAGACTCCGGGGCGTGTACAGCCCCACTCATTATTACATGAGAGTGTCATGGGGCAGCGAGCTTCACAGGCACTGGGCCTTCTTCACAGGTACCGGCCTTGCTTCATATCACCAGACGAGGGCCCCGCCTTGCGCCACACTCTAGTGCCACCGACGATGACCGGAAACAAGGACGCCGCTGATGGGGTAGAGCGGTCGCCAGCGGTTCCCCCGACGACCACGGGTCCTCTGCCAGGGGCAGGCCCTGAGGCACCTCCCCAGCAGAGGGCCTACCTCCTGAGGACGCCTTGCTCCGAACGCCGCGGTGGTGATGCCGGATCTTGGCCCCTCTCCTGCAGCCCCCGGTGCCCTCCTCCTGAGGGGTAGGAAGCTGCGGGAGTGGGGCAGCCGCCCGTTGTGGTGGCCTGTACCTCCTGCGATCCATGGTTAGTGTATGCCTACTCCTGAGGAATTAGTGGTACCCGATAATTGTTGCTTCCAACGTAGCCGACGGGGCCTTCCCGGGGCTCCTGGAAGAGCTCAACTTCTGGTGCCTCGTCCCCCCAGCTTGGGCCGAGGAGCGAGCCTTGTTCGTCCTCATGCGCGTGCCCTTGGTCCATCATGTGGGGCACGTACTCTTCTAGGGCCGCCATCCCGAAGGCCGCGCCGTAGCGCTCCGCGTGCCACGCAGTTCTGCTTGAGGCGCCTGCCTGGTGGTGGTAGCACGGCGGCCCACCAGGGCCGTGGGTTGTGGCGAGTCCTTCTTCGCTGGCCAGGGGCGGAGGCAGCGCCACTGCTGGCCCGGTGCTGACGGCCTGGCCGGCATTGGGGTGGCCTTGGAGTCCGCCTGGGGCTGCTCGGGCGTGTGTGGAGCCTCCGTGCGGGCCACCCTGGACCTAAGGTGGGAGTTGGGTGCAGAAGGGGTGAGCCCCCGAGGTGGTGAAGCCCAGGAGCTCTGCCACCCGCTCTAGCAGCACGTCGCGACCGCCTTCCATCAACCTGCATTGCAATAGCTCTCGGGCCACCGTGAGCGTGGCCCTCGAGTTCGCCTGCTCCCATCGGGTGTACGATGTCGTGGCCGCAGCATGGCTGGAAGCCCTCGCCGCCGACCGCACCTGCCGCGGCGTGAGAGCTGTCGATGCCTGTCCGCGCCGCCCGTGGCCTGCTGCGCCCTGCAAACCGCGAGCTTCCTGGGGCATGGGGTTGCCCGGGGTGAGCGGCTCTGCGTGGGCGGGCCAGGACGCCCAGGGATCAGGGTTGCCTACCTGGTCGCCGGACATGATGACGACGATGCGACGGGACGCGAAGCGGCAGAAGGTGGATTCCGGCGCACCCCTACCTGGCGCGCCAAATGTTGGATTTCGGGTTCCGGCAGACCCTCTAGGTTCAAACACTGGGGTGCACGCGGAGATCTTGCCCTCTACCTATGTGCGCCTCGCCGCCTCGCTAGGATCTAAGCTATGAAAGGAACAACACAAGAGACACAGGGTTTATACTAGTTCGGGCCACCATTGTGGTGTAATACCCTACTCTAGTTTGTGGTGTGGTGGATTGCCTCTTGGGCTGATGATGAACAATACAAGGAAGAACAGCCTTGCGAGGGTCTGTTCTTGGCTGGTGCGATGAACAGCTCGGGGAGTTCAGTCGCTCTTTCTCTGCTGGTTTCTAGATGATGATCTCCATGCTCTACCTTGTGGGTGGCTAGTCCTATTTATAGGCAAAGGCCCTGGGCCTCTTCCCAAACATTGAGCGGGAAGGGCGCCAACAATTGGCCATTTTGAAGGGGAACATCTAGTACACTTATCCTGACTAAAGTTGGTCCTCGCCTGCCAAAGCCTCTGGTGGTGACGCCGGCTTGGGCTCCACAATGACTTCCTTCCTGCCATTGCGACGGTCTTGGTCTTGTTGCACCGAAATGGGCGCCTTTGCTTGATGCTCTCGCCTGCGCTTGCCCCCTTTGCACCAAAGAGGAAAGGAGGACACTGCGTGGGCTGGCGCCCGCCTGGCACCCTCGGTCGTCATGGCTTGCGTCATGGGCACCTCGTGAGGTACCCCGCCTTGATCTCTCCGCCTCCTCGCGAGCCAGCCTGACGAGGCCGTGCCTGAGGAAGCTTCTTGTCGTCCACCCCGCGAGGGTTGGCCCCTCGCGAGGGTCTTGAGCTCGTGCTGATGAAGATGGGCCGTGCCTGAGGAAGCTTCTTGTCGTCCACCCCGCGAGGCTTGGCCCCTCGCGAGGGTCTTGAGCTCATGCTAATGAACATGGGCCGTGCTGGGACGCCCCTTGAGCCACACCGCAGGTCGCAGGCAGGCAAGTCTGGGGACCCCTGTTCCCAGAACGCCGACAAACTTGAAATGGAGAGTGAGCTCCGCCGTCAAGCTGTGGACGCGGGCGAAGGTCTTCCACCCTCGACAGAGGTACATGACGTGAGGGGCGGGGAACTCGATGTCGGCCCATATGCCGTTGTTCCCACAACCCCTCATATGCAGCCGAACCGCCTGCGGTGGATCCAGCTCCATCTCCCATGCAAACGGGGTCGGGAGGCGAAGGCGACGGTGCAGCGGCTGGCGCAGCCTGATGAAGAACTTGCGAGGGTTGTCCCCGACGTGGCCCTCCATCGGAGGAGGGGCCGCTGGCGGAGGCGAGGCCGATCTGCCGCCCCGTCCTCCTCTCCCTCGAGCACCACAGCGGCCTCGACCTCGCCCCCTCCCCCTCCCTCTCACAACTGGCTCCAGCGCTACGAGCTCTTGAGGAGGGGCGATGCGCTGTCGAGTGATGACCCGCAAGTATACGGGATAGTTGTAGCCTCTTTCGATAAGTAAAAGTGTCGAACCAAACGAGGAGCTAAAGGTAGAACAAATACTCTCTCAAGTCCTATCGGCCACTGATACGACTCTACGCACGCTTGATGTTCGCTTTACCTAGAACAAGTATGAAACTATAAGTACTTAGGTGTGATAGGATAGGTTTGCAAGATAATAAAGAGCACATAAATAAAAAGTAGGGGCTGTTTAGATAAAGAAGCAATAAACTAAATAAAGCGAGTGTGGAAAAGTGGTGGTAGGAGTTGTGGAATTGTCCCTAAGCAATTGACTATGTTACTAGACCGATAGCAAGTTTTATGTGGGAGAGGCCACTGCTAGCATGTCATCCCTGACTTGGAATTCTATGCACCTATGATTGGAACTATTAGCAAGCATCCGCGACTACTAACATTCATTAAGGTAAAACCCAACCATAGCATTAAGATATATTGGTCCCCCTTCAATCCCGTATGCATCAATTTCTATGCTAGGTTGAAGCTTTTGTCACTCTAGCCCTCCAATACATAGTCCTATCAACATACAACTAACCTTATGGTGTGATCCACGCACGCGCTCATATGATGGGCACCAAAGGACAACAACATAACCACAAGCAAATTAAATCAATCATAGCAATTCATCAACCACCAATAGGACAACGAAAATCTACTCAGACATCATAGGATGGCAACACATCACTGGAAAATAGTATGAAGCATAAAGCACCATGTTCAAGTAGAGGGTACAACGGGTTGCGGGAGAGTGGACCACTGAATATAGAAGGGGAAGCTGATGGAGATGTTGGTGAAGATGATGGAGGTGTTGGTGAAGATCGCGGTGACGATGATGGCCCCCGGTGGTGTTCCAGTGCCATCGGAAGCAAGGGGGAGAGAGCCCCCCTTCTTCTTGTTCTTCCTTGACCTTCTCCCTAGATGGGAGAAGGGTTTCCCCTCTGGTCCTTGGCTCCCATGGCGTGGGAGGGGCGATAGCCCTTCTGAAATTGGATCTATCTCTCTGTTTCTGCGTTCTCTGATTCTACCCCTTCACCGTTTCCTTTATATCTGGAGATCCGTAACTTCGATTGGGGTGAATCTTTTGCCCAGATTTTTCTCGTAAAATTAGCTTTCTTGCAGCAAAAGAAGAGCGTCAACCACCTTATGGGTGGCCCATGAGAGACCAGGGCGCGCCCAGGGGGGCGCCCCCTGTCTCGTGGCCACCTCCGACATTGTTTCGCGTTGATTCTTCCTCCAGAAAATCCCAAATATTCCAAAATAATTCTCCGTCCGTTTTATCCCGTTTGGATTCCGTTTGATATTGGTTTTCTGCAAAACATAAAACATGCAACAGACAGGAACTGGCACTGGGCACTGGATCAATATGTTAGTCCCAAAAATAGTATAAAAAGTTGCCAAAAGTATATGAAAGTTGAAGAATATTGGCATGGAACAATCACTACGACGGAGACGTATCATCGAGCCGAGACCCTCGCCGCCACCGATGAAGCGTCACCACGCCCCCTCGCCATGGCATAAGAAAGGAGGAAGCATGAATGGGGAGAGGCAGATGGCGAAGGGTTGAGGCACCGTTCCTCCCGCTCCCCTCTTTATTGAGGGGCGGGGGCGAGGCTCGGCCACCCCCTCTCAGCCAATCCGGCCCGTTGAAGTGACAATGAGCGGGGCCGTCGACGGCCCTCCCCGCTCCATTGAAGGCGCGTGGGAATCGACCCAAGCACACGCACGGCTTCCCACATCCCGCGCGCCTGTCATTTGCCCTGCATCGTGCATGCAGCGAACGTGGCGTGAGAGATAGGCGCGATGGGACACGTGGAGCGACGGTTTCCGAGCGATGGCAGTAAATGAGTAGTGGACCTGCGGTCTCAAAGAGGCACGCGAGCCGCCTCTTTACTGACCACCACGGATGATGCGAGCATGCTTCCGTCATGCGCGCACATGACCTCCATGTCACGCGGTAAACACGGGTCATGGGGAAGCGCAGCAGACGGGGCAGTTACTGCGGTAAAAATCCGCCCCGACTGCCCGCACACCGTTCTGGGCCTGGCCCAACAACGTGCTGCGCTTATGTATGGCCCAGGCCCGGGGGCTCCTGTCGGTGTACAAAAGTAGGGGCTCTACTTTTGACCCCTTTACTTGTGCATGGGCAGTCAGAGCCACCCGCCACGGCCACGCATAACAGGGTAGGAAAGGGAAGCCGGAGAGAAGCCGAAGGCACAAGACAAAGAAGGCCACATCGAGAACCAAGACCAGAAAGTGCAGACGGGCGAAGCAGGTTGCCCCGGCAAGGACCCTTGTCGGGGGCAGCCTCCACAGCCCCGGCAAGCCCCTTGCCGGGGCAGCCCGCCCACATTAGCAGAGCGGGCCATCCTCGAGCCACGGTCTCCAATAGCCATCACTACAAAAAAAAGACACAACCATGACATTTTGGGCTGAATGAATTTTTTTCCTGTCATATATATGACACTTCTATTACGATAATTGTGACAAAACCCGGTATGATCATAGATGTGGTGGGCTCCTACTTCTATGACAAAAAATCATGACAGAAAATGGGCTTTTCGTCCTGGGCGGGCCGGAGACGCAGCTGCATGACATTCTTTGGGCCGTCCATGACGGAAAAAACCGTGGTAGAAGTGAGGGGGAGGAAAATTTCGGGGAGTTGCCAGTTACGGTGGGAGGTCGGGGGCGGAGCGATGCGTGTTTCTCTCGTACGTACGCACGTGTGTGCGAGGCGTTGGCTCTAACTGAACCCGAGCGAGGCGTTGGGCTCTAACTGAACCCGAGCGATTGCACTGCAGGCTACGCGTTACTGAACCCGAGCGATCGATCGATGGCTGTTAACTGAACCCGATGGAGCAATTCCTTCGCTACTGCTACTAACTGAAGCCGATCGATG
>NC_041391.1:148161969-148162771 GCF_002162155.2 Triticum dicoccoides
CGTTGCCTCTGGATGAATTGGAACCCGTGGTGTGGAGGGCTGGATGAACAGTAGACGGTGGAGGGGTGGCCGTGGAGGGGTGGTTGAACAGGACCCCATGGTGTGGAGGGTTGGATGAACAGTAGACGATGGAGGGGTGCCCGTGGAGGGGTGGTTGAATAGTAGCCGGTGGAGTAGCACGCAGTGGAGGCTGGATGAACAGGAGCCCGTGGAGGTTGGAGGAGGTCGACGGTGGAGATGAACAGTATCCCGTGGATTCCCGTTTTGCGGTACGCCACACCCCTCCCCCTGTTTCGACTATAGCGCTCCAACACAACTCCGTTTCGTCCATTTTGCGATACGCCACACCCCTCTCGATGAACAGGACCCCCGTTTCGACCGTAGGAGGTCTGTTTCGTGTTGGGGAACGTTGCAGAAAATAAAAAAATTTCTATGGTTTCACCAAGATCAATCTATGAGTTCATCTAGCAACGAGAGAGAGGAGTGCATCTACATACCCTTGTAGATCGAGCGGAAGCGTTCAAGAGAACGGGGTTGAGGGAGTCGTACTCGTTGTGATCCAAATCACCGGAGATCCTAGCGCCAAACGGACGGCATCTCCGCGTTCAACACACGTACGGTCAGCGTGATGTCTCCTCCTTGATCCAGCAAGGGGGAAGGAGAGGTTGATGAAGATCCAGCAGCACGACGGCGTGGTGGTGGATGCAGCAGGGATCCCGGCAGGGCTTCGCCAAGCGTCTGCGGGAGGGAGAGGTGTAGCAAGGGGGAAGGGAGGCGCCAAGTGCAAGGGTGCGGCTGCCGA
>NC_041391.1:148163174-148174387 GCF_002162155.2 Triticum dicoccoides
GCCCTAGGAGATGGGATCTCCTAGGGGGGCGGCGGCCAAGGGGGGTGCCTTGCCCCACAAGGCAAGTGGAGGCGGCCCCTCCCCTAGGGTTCCCAACCCTAGGCGTAGGGGGGGGGGGCAGGGGGGCACACCAGCCCACCAGGGGCTGGTTCCCCTCCCACTTCAGCCCATGGGGCCCTCCGGGATAGGTGGCCCCACCCGGTGGACCCCCGGGACCCTTCCGGTGGTCTCGATACAATACCGGTGACCCCCGAAACTTTCCCGATGGCCGAAACTCGAGTTCCCATATATAATTTTTTACCTCCGAACCATTCCGGAACTCCTCGTGATGTCCGGGATCTCATCCGGGACTCTGAACAACTTTCGATTTGCTGCATACAAATATCTCTACAACCCTAGCGTCACTGAACCTTAAGTGTGTAGACCCTACGAGTTCGGGAGACACGTAGACATGACCGAGACGGCTCTCCGGTCAATAACCAACAGCGGGATCTGGATACCCATGTTGGCTCCCACATGCTCCTCGATGATCTCATCGGATAAACCACGATGTCGACGATTCAAGCAACCCCATATACAATTCCCTTTGTCAATCGGTTTGTTACTTGCCCAAGATTCGATCGTCGGTATCCCAATACCTCGTTCAATCTCGTTACCAGCAAGTCACTTTACTCTTATCGTAATGCATGATCCCGTGACCAGGCACTTGGTCACTTTGAGCTCATTATGATGATGCATTACCGAGTGGGCCTAGAGATACCTCTCCGTCATACGGAGTGACAAATCCCAGTCTCGATCCGTGTCAACCCAACAGACACTTTCGGAGATACCTGTAATGCACCTTTATAGTCACCCAGTTACGTTGTGACGTTTGGTACACCCAAAGCACTCCTACGGTATCCGGGAGTTACACGATCTCATGGTCTAAGGAAAAGTTACTTGACATTGGAAAAGCTCTAGCAAACGAACTACACAATCTTGTGCTATGCTTAGGATTGGGTCTTGTCTATCACATCATTCTCCTAATGATGTGATCCCATTATCAATGACATCCAATGTCCATAGTCAGGAAACCATGACTATCTGTTGATCAACGAGCTAGTCAACTAGAGGCTCACTAGGGACATATTGTGGTCTATGTATTCACACATGTATTATGATTTCCGGATAATACAATTATAACATGAATAAAAGACAATTATCATGAACAAGGAAATATAATAATAATCCTTTTATGATTGCCTCTAGGGCATATTTCCAACAGTCTCCCACTTGCACTAGAGTCAATAATCTAGTTACATGTGATGAATCGAACACCCATAGAGTTCTGGTGTTGATCATGTTGTGCTCGCGGAAGAGGTTTAGTCAACGGATCTGCGATATTCAGATCCGTATGTACTTTGTAAATATCTATGTCTCCATCTTGAACATTTTCACGGATGGAGTTGAAACGACGCTTGATGTGCCTGGTCTTCTTGTGAAACCTGGGCTCCTTGGCAAGGGCAATAGCTCCAGTGTTGTCACAGAAGAGAGTAATCGGCCCCGACGCATTGGGTATGACTCCTAGGTTGGTGATGAACTCCTTCATCCATATTGCTTCATGTGCTGCCTCCGAGGCTGCCATGTACTCTGCTTCACATGTAGATCCCGCCACGACGCTCTGCTTGCAACTGCACCAGCTTACTGCTCCACGATTCAACATATACACGTATCCGGTTTGTGACTTAGAGTCATCCAGATCTGTGTCGAAGCTAGCATCGACGTAACCCTTTACGACGAGCTCTTAGTCACCTACATAAACGAGAAACATGTCCTTTGTCCTTTTCAGGTTCTTCAGGATATTCTTGACCGCTGTCCAGTGTTCCTTGCCGGGATTACTTTGGTACCTTCCTACCAAACTTACGGCAAGGTTTACATCAGGTCTGGTACACAGCATGGCATACATAATAGATCCTATGGCTGAGGCATAGGGGATGACACTCATCTCTTCTTTATCTTCTACCATGGTCGGGCATTGAGCCGAGCTCAATCTCACACCTTGCAATACATTCAAGAACCCTTTCTTGGATAGATCCATATTGAACTTCTTCAATATCTTATCAAGGTATGTGCTTTGTGAAACACCTATGAGGCGTCTCGATCTATCCCTATAGATCTTGATGCCTAATATGTAAGCAGCTTCTCCAAGGTCCTTCATTGAAAAACACTTATTCAAGTAGGCCTTAATGTTTTCCAAAAGTTCTATATCATTTACCATCAGAAGTATTTCATCTACATATAATATGAGAAATGCTACAGAGCTCCCACTCACTTTCTTGTAAACGCAGGCTTCTCCATAAGTCTGCATAAACCCAAACGCTTTGATCATCTCATCAAAGCAAATGTTCCAACTCCGAGATGCTTGCACCAGCCCATAAATGGATCGCTGGAGCTTGCATACCTTGTTAGCATTCTTAGGATCGACAAAACCTTCCGGCTGCATCATATACAGTTCTTCCTTAAGATAGCCGTTAAGGAATGCCGTTTTTACGTCCATCTGCCATATCTCATAATCATAGTATGCGGCAATTGCTAACATGATTCGGACGGACTTCAGCTTCGCTACGGGAGAGAAAGTCTCATCATAGTCAACCCGTTGAACTTGCCGATAACCCTTAGCGACAAGTCAAGCTTTATAGATGGTAACATTACCATCCTCGTCCGTCTTCTTCTTAAAGATCCATTTGTTTTCTATCGCTCGCCGATCATCGAGCAAGTCTGTCAAAGTCCATACTTTGTTTTCATACATGGATTCTATCTCGGATTGCATGGCTTCAAGCCATTTCTTGGAATCTGGGCCCGCCATCGCTTCTTCATAGTTCGAAGGTTCACCGTTGTCTAACAACATGATTTCCAAGAAAGGGTTGCCATACCACTCTGGTGTGGAACGTGTCCTTGTGGACCTACGAAGTTCAGTAGCAACTTGATCCGAAGTACCTTGATAATCATCATTAATTTCCTCTCCAGTTGGTATAGGCACCACAGGAACATTTTCCTGAGCTGCACTACTTTCCGGTTCCAGAGGTAGTACTTCATCGAGTTCTACTTTCCTCCCACTTACTCCTTTCGAGAGAAACTCTTTTTCTAGAAAGGATCCGTTCTTGGCAACAAAGATCTTGCCTTTCGATCTAAGGTAGAAGGCATACCCAATGGTTTCCTTAGGGTATCCTAGGAAGACGCATTTTTCCGATTTGGGTTCGAGCTTTTCAGGTTGAAGTTTCTTGACATAAGCATCGCATCCCCAAACTTTTAGAAATGATAGCTTAGGTTTCTTCCCAAACCATAATTCATATGGTGTCGTCTCAACGGATCTAGATGGAGCCCTATTTAAAGTGAATGTAGCTGTGTCTAGAGAGTATCCCCAAAATGATAGCGATAAATCGGTAAGAGACATCATAGATCGCACCATATCTAATAGAGTGCGATTACGACGTTCGGACACACCATTACGCTGAGGTGTCCCAGGCGGCGTGAGTTGTGAAACGATTCCACATTTTCTTAAGTGTGTACCAAATTCATGACTTAAATATTCTCCTCCATGATCTGATCGTAAGAACTTTATCTTTCGGTCACGTTGATTCTCTACCTCATTCTGAAATTCCTTGAACTTTTCAAAGGTCTCAGACTTGTGTTTCATCAAGTAGACATACCCATATCTACATAAGTCATCAGTGAGAGTGAGAACATAACGATATCCTCCATGAGCCTCAACGCTCATTGGACCGCACACATCAGTATGTATGATTTCCAATAAGTTGGTTGCTCGCTCCATTGTACCGGAGAAAGGAGTCTTGGTCATTTTACCCATGAGGCATGGTTCGCATGTGTCAAATGAATCATAATCTAGAGACTCTAAAAGTCCATCGGCATGGAGCTTCTTCATGCGCTTGACACCAATGTGACCAAGGCAGCAGTGCCACAAGTATGTGGGACTATCGTTATCAACTTTACATCTTTTGGCATTCACGCTATGAATATGTGTAACATTACGTTCGAGATTCATTAAGAATAAACCATTGACCATCGGGGCATGACCATAAAACATATCTCTCATATAAATGGAACAACCATTATTCTCGGATTTAAATGAATAGCCATCTCGTATCAAACGAGATCCAGATACAATGTTCATGCTCAAACTTGGCACTAAATAACAATTATTGAGGTTTAAAACTAATCCCGTAGGTAAATGTAGAGGTAGCGTGCCGACGGCGATCACATCGACCTTGGAACCATTCCCGACGCGCATCGTCACCATGTCCTTCACCAGTCTCCGCTTATTCCGCAGCTCCTGCTTTGAGTTACAAATATGAGCAACGGCACTGGTATCAAATACCCAGGAGCTACTATGAGCACTGGTAAGGTACACCTCAATTACATGTATATCACATATACCTTTAGTGTTGCCGGCCTTCTTCTCCGCTAAGTATTTGGGGTAGTTCCGCTTCCAGTGACCCTTCCCTTTGCAATAAAAGCACTCAGTTTCAGGCTTGGGTCCATTCTTTGGCTTCTTCCTGGCAACTGGCTTACCGGGCGCGGCAACATCCTTGCCGTCCTTCTTGAAGTTCTTCTTACCCTTGCCTTTCTTGAACTTGGTGGTTTTATTGACCATCAACACTTGATGTTCCTTTTTGATTTCTACCTCTCCTGAGCATTGAACATACTTCAGGAATAGTTTTCACCATCCCCTGCATATTGTAGTTCATCACAAAGCTCTTGTAGCTCGGTGGGAGCGACTGAAGGATTCTGTCAATGACCGCCTCGTCCGGGAGGTTAATGTCCAGCTGGGACAGGCGGTTGTGCAACCCAGACATTTTGAGTATGTGCTCACTGACAGAACTATTTTCCTCCATCTTACAACTATAGAACTTGTCAGAGACTTCATATCTCTCGACCCGGGCGTGACCTTGGAAAACCATTTTCAGCTCCTCGAACATCTCATATGCTCCATGTTGCTCAAAACGCTTTTGGAGCCCCGGTTCTAGGCTGTAAAGCATGCCGCACTGAATGAGGGAGTAATCATCAACACGTGACTGCCAAGCGTTCATAACGTCTTGGTTCTCTGGGATGGGTGCTTCACCTAGCGGTCCTTCTAGGACATATGCTTTCTTGGCAGCTATGAGGATGATCCTCACGTTCCGGACCCAGTCCGTATAGTTTCTGCCATCATCTTTCAGCTTGGTTTTCTCTAGGAACACGTTGAAGTTCACGTTGACATGAGCGTTGGCCATTTGATCTACAAGACATTTTTGCAAAGATTTTAGACTAAGTTCATGATAATTAAGTTCATCTAATCAAATAATTTAATGAACTCCCACTCAGATTAGACATCCCTCTAGTCATCTAAGTGTTACATGATCCGAGTCGACTAGGCCGTGTCCGATCATCACGTGAGACGGACTAGTCATCATCGGTGAACATCTCCATGTTGATCGCATCTTCCATACAACTCATGTTCGACCTTTCGGTCTCTTGTGTTCCGAGGCCATGTCTGTACATGCTAGGCTCGTCAAGTTAACCTAAGTGTTTTGCACGTGCAAATCTGTCTTACACCCATTGTATGTGAACGTTAGAATCTATCACACCCGATCATCACGTGGTGCTTCGAAACAAAGAACTGTCGCAACGGTGCACAGTTAGGGGGAACACTTTCTTGAAATTATTATGAGGGATCATCTTATTTACTACCGTCGTTCTAAGTAAACAAGATGCAAAAACATGATAAACATCACATGCAATCAAATAGTAGTGACATGATATGGCCAATATCATATAGCTCCTTTGATCTCCATCTTCGGGGCTCCATGATCATCTTCGTCACCGGCATGACACCATGATCTCCATCATCATGATCTCCATCATCGTGTCTCCATGAAGTTGCTCGCCAACTATTACTTCTACTACTATGGCTAACGGTTTAGCAATAAAGTAAAGTAATTACATGGCGTTAAATCATTGACACGCAGGTCATACAATAATTAAGACAACTCCTATGGCTCCTGCCGGTTGTCATACTCATCGACATGCAAGTTGTGATTCCTATTACAAGAACCTGATCTCATACATCACAATATATCATTCATCATTCATCACAACTTTTGGCCATATCACATCACAAAGCAATTGCTGCAAAAACAAGTTAGACGTCCTCTAATTGTTGTTGCATCTTTTACGTGGCTGCAATAGGGTTCTAGCAAGAACGTTTTCTTACCTACGAAAAAGCCACAACGTGATTTGTCAACTTCTATTTACCCTTCATAAGGACCCTTTTCATCGAATCCGCTCCACTAAAGTGGGAGAGACAGACACCCGCTAGCCACCTTATGCAACTAGTGCATGTCAGTCGGTGGAACCTGTCTCACGTAAGCGTACGTGTAAGGTCGGTCTGGGCCGCTTCATCCCACAATACCGCTGAAGCAAAATAAGACTAGTAGTGGCAAGAAAGTTGACAACATCTACGCTCACAACAGATTATTTGTTCTACTCGTGCAAAGAGAACTACGCATAGACCTAGCTCATGATGCCACTGTTGGGGAACGTTGCAGAAAATAAAAAAAATTCTACGGTTTCACTAAGATCAATCTATGAGTTCATCTAGAAATGAGAGAGAGGAGTGCATCTACATACCCTTGTAGATCGAGCGGAAGCATTCAAGAGAACGGGGTTGAGGGAGGCGTACTCGTCGTGATCCAAATCACCGGAGATCCTAGCGCCGAACGGACGGCACCTCCACGTTCAACACACTTACGGTCAGCGTGACGTCTCCTCCTTCTTGATCCAGCAAGGGGGAAGGAGAGGTTGATGAAGATCCAGCAGCACGACGGCGTGGTGGTGGATGCAGCAGGGATCCCGACAGGGCTTCGCCAAGCGTCCGCGGGAGGGAGAGGTGTAGCAAGGGGGAAGGGAGGCACCAAGTGCAATGGTGAGGCTACCCTCCCCTCCTCTTTATATAGGGACCCCAGGCGGCCAAGGGGGGGTGCCTTGCCCCCCAAGGCAAGTGGAGGCGCCCCCTCCCCTAGGGTTCCCAACCCTAGGCGCAGGGGGCCCCAAGGGGGGGGCACACCAGCCCACCAGGGGCTGGTTCCCCTCCCACTTCAGCCCATGGGGCCCTCTGGGATAGGTGGCCCCACCCGGTGGACCCCTGGGACCCTTCCGGTGGTCCCGGTACAATACCGATGACCCCCGAAACTTTCTCGATGGCCGAAACTCGACTTACCATATATAATTCTTTACCTCCGGACCATTCCAGAACTCCTCGTGACGTCCGAGATCTCATTCGGGACTCCGAACAACTTTCGGTTTGCTGCATACAAATATCTCTACAACCCTAGCGTCATAGAACCTTAAGTGTGTAGACCCTACGGGTTCGGGAGACACGTAGACATGACCGAGATGGCTCTCCGGTCAATAACCAACAGCAGGATCTGGATACCCATGTTGGCTCCCACATGCTCCTCGATGATCTCATCGGATGAACCACGATGTCAAGGATTCAAGCAACCCCGTATACAATTCCCTTTGTCAATTAGTATGTTACTTGCCCAAGATTCGATCGTCGGTATCCCAATACCTCGTTCAATCTCGTTACCGGCAAGTCACTTTACTCGTACCATAATGCATGATCCCGTGACCAGACACTTGGTCACTTTGAGCTCATTATGATGATGCGTTACTGAGTGGGCCCAGAGATACCTCTCTGTTATACGGAGTGATAAATCCCAGTCTCGATCCGTGTCAACCCAACAGACACTTTCGGAGATACGTGTAATGCACCTTTAAAGTCACCCAGTTACGTTGTGACGTTTGGTACACCCAAAGCACTCCTGCGGTATCCGGGAGTTACACAATCTCATGGTCTAAGGAAAAGATACTTGACATTGGAAAAGCTCTAGCAAACGAACTACACGATCTTGTGCTATGCTTAGGATTGGGTCTTGTCCATCACATCATTCTCCTAATGATGTGATCCCGTTATCAATGACATCCAATGTCCATTGTCAGGAAACCATGAGTATCTGTTGATCAACGAGCTAGTCAACTAAAGGCTCACTAGGGACATATTGTGGTCTATGTATTCACACGTGTATTACAATTTCCGGATAATACAATTATAGCATGTATAAAAGACAATTATCATGAACAAGGAAATATAATAATAATCCTTTTATTATTGCCTCTAGGGCATATTTCCAACATTTCGTCCGTTTAGCGGTACGCCACACCCCTCCCGATCAACAGGACCCCCGTTTCGACCGTAGGAGGTCCGTTTCCTCCGTTTTGTGGTACGCCAGGCCCCTCCCGATCTACAGGACGCCATTTCGAACATGGCCGCTCGAACACAAGGCCGTTTCCTCTGCTGTGCGGTACACCAGGCCTCGTTTCCATCGTCTGTTCTGTCCAAGCCCTCCCGATGAACACGACCACACATTCCGTTCCGACCCAGCCGGTTGGCTCCCCATGAACACGACGACAACGCTGTTTCTCCGTTCCGACCCAGCCATGTACGTATGCGCGAGTAGACATTAGAGACCCTGCCTGTATGTACGTACATGGCCGTATTTTCTTTCTTGCACCCTCGTCGCTGTACGTACGTGTACATGCTACTTGTGCGCCTCTATTACAACACGTGTGCGCCTCTACATCTATGACACGTGCGCGCCTCTACATCGACCAGTATGTACGTACGCGTTCGCGACCAGAATGAAAATGCTATGTACGCTTCGACCAGGTGGGTCCCGACTGTCAGGCACTTCCTTGCATGCGAAGATGTAGCTGGTGGGTCCCAGCAGTCAGGGGTGCGAATCGTTTTTTTTGCCCAGACGCAGTTCCTTGCGTGCGAAGGTGTAGCTGGTGGGTCCCAGCAGTCAGGGGGGAAACATTTTTTTCGCGAAATATGGTGGCCCGTCCGGTGGGTCCCTACTCTCAGGTGGAGGAATAATTATTTTGCACGTAATAAGGAGGCACTTCCTTGCTGCGGCCGTGGACCCAGTTGTCAGCCTCTCCACGTACAGTCCACGTCCGATGGAAGCTGTTCCTTGACCACGTTGACCACACCGCGCCAAGAGCACCAGGGCGGTGGACGAGGGCGAGGCCTAGGAAGGGGACGACGCGGAGCCGGGGAAGACGCGACAGTGGATGCCCACACGTAGAGGAGTACGAGGGTTCACTGGTTCGCTGCGGTGTGAGGCTGCCGTCACCGCAGAATAACAGGGGGTGTGGGTGAGTAGAGGGATGGTCTAGCCAGCGGTGGGAGTAGTAGGGGGCGGTGAGGCCTCCGCCGCATCGCAGCCGACCACGGGAGGCAGGAGCACGAGGCACGACCGGCGCTGGTTTGGGCGGCTGGAGCAAGAAGACCAGAGGTTGAAGAAGCACTACGGCCATTGGATGGACATCGTACGGTCACTGGAGCTAGAATCGTGCATATTGACTAAGTTGACAAAGCCCTCCGTCCCCGTCAACTTAGTAGGCCCACAAGTCAGCCTGCCACTATACTGGGTCCCAGCTAACAGGGGGAGTATTCATTTTTTTGTGCGTAATAAGGAGGCACTTCCTTGTGTGCGAAGATATAGCTGGTGGGTCCGAGCTCTCAATGGCGGTAACATTTTTTTTGCGAAATACCAAGGCCCTTTCAGTGGGTCCCCGATGTTAGGGGGAGGAATCATTATTTTGTGCGTAATAAGGAGGCATTTCCTTGCGTGCGGCCGTGGACCCAGCTGTCGACCTCTCCACATACAGTCCACTTCAGATGCATGTCGATCGTTGACCACATTGACTAGGCCGCGCCGAGAGCACCAGGGCGGTGGACGACGACGAGGCCTAGGAAGGGAACGACACGGAGGCAGGGAAGACTCAACAGTTGTTTCCCACGCGGAGGGGAGTATGACTGAACGATGGTTTACTGGTTCATCTGCCGTCGCCGGAGAATAACAGCAGGTGGGTGTGAGTAGAGGGATGGCTAGGCCAGCGATGGGAGTACGGTGGGGCGGTGAGGCCTGCGCGGCAGCACAGCCGGCCGCGGGGAGGAGGGAGCAGGCAGTCCCGCCGTCGCTTGTTTGAGTGGCTGGAGCAGGAAGAGCAGAGATTGGAGAAGCACGACGGCCGTTGGATGGCCATCCAACAGTCACTGCTTGTGCGTCAACCTTTTTTTTAGGAAAGCCTCAAATCTGTGGAAAACAGCATATAGCCCATCTGCCATTATTTCTAATAATTTACAGCCCATTTGCTAATTCTTAAGGTTTTGTTTGGAACCCATATTCTTTTTGTTAGCATTACAACCCATATTGTCGCCACGGTTAAAAAATTATACGAAATTTTGCATATTACGGTGCGGTCCGAACTGTTTTTAATCCCGAAATTTCGACTCACATTCAAACTGAATTTAAAACTAAATGTATATCGATATAAAATCCAAAAAATTCTCCACGCATAAAAATTAATGTAATTTAAAATCTCGAAATGAAAAAAAAGATATTTGAAACTAATTGCCACTTTGATGTGTTTTAACAATGTACAGCCCATTTCTCATTACTGATGGGACATTTTCTCGGCCAGCCGAATGAAAGCTCTCCTCGTCTTGAAAGATTTGTCGCCCAACAGGCCTGACAAAGCGACTTACTTGGCAAATCACAAAAAAACTGGGCTGTGGCCGTGGACCCAGCTGTCAGCCTCTCCACATACAGTACTCTTCCGATGGAAGTCGTTCCTTAACCATGTTGACCACGCCACGCGGAGAGCACCACGGTGTTGGACGACGGCGAGGCCTAGGAAGGGGACAACGCGGAGCCGGGGAAGACGCGACAGTGGAAGCCCGCGCGGAGAGGAGTATGAGGGTTCACTGGTTCGGCTGCGGTGTGAGGCTGCCGTCAACGCAGGGCCTGGCCAGCGGTGGGAATAGTAGGGGGCGGTGAGTCCTCCACGACAGCACAGCCGGCCACGGGAGGCAAGAGCATGAGGCACGACCGGCGCTGGTTTGGGCGGCTAGAGCAAGAAGACCAGAGGTTGAAGAAGCACTAGGGCCGTTGGATGGACATCGTACGATCACTGGAGCTAGAATCGTTAATATTGACTAAGTTGACAAAGCCCTTCATCCCCGTCAACTTAGTAGGCCCACAAGTCAGCCTCCCACCAAGGTGGGTCCCAGCTAGCAGGGGGAGTATTCACTTTTTTGTGCGTAA
>NC_041391.1:148174680-148198421 GCF_002162155.2 Triticum dicoccoides
TTCATGAAATACGGTGGCCCGTCAGGTGGGTCCCAATAGTCAGGGGGCAAACGTTTTTTTGCCAAATACGGTGGCCCGTCCAGTGGGTCCCTGCTGTTAGTTGGAGGAATCATTATTTTCCGCGTAATAAGGAGGCACTTACTTGCTGCGGCCGTGGACCCAGCTGAGACTCTCCACGTACAGTATACTTCTGATGGAAGTCGTTCCTTGACCATGTTGACCTCGCCGTGTTCCGTTGCATGCATGCGTCCATGGGCATGGTGCGTCCCCACTGTCAGCCTCTCATGTACAGTCATCTTCCGATGACTCTCGGTTGTTGACCACGTTGACCACACCGTGCCGAGCGCACCCAGACTGGAACGACCCGGAGATGGGGAAGACGGGGCAGTGGAGTCGCAGATGGAGAGGAATGGGAAACTTCACTAGTTCGGGTGCACTGCAGCACAGCCGCGGTGCCGCCTACGGGAGATAGGAGCAAGAACAGAGGTTGAAGAAGGAGCACGGTTGTTGGATTAACATCCAACGGTCCAGCTGCTAGAATCATTTGTTGATTAAGTTGACAAAGCCGTGCGTACACGTCCGCTTAGCAGGCCCACAAGTCAGTCACCAAATCTGACGGGTCCCAGCTGTCAACGGGATGAATATTTTTTTTGCAAAATGAGAAGGCACTTCCTTCCGTGCGAAGATACAACCGGTGGGTCCCAACTGTCAGGTGGAGGAAACATTTTTTCAGCTTAATAAGGAGGAACTTTCCTTGCGTGCGACCATGGACCTCGTGGGTCCCAGCCGTCAGGCTCTCCACGTATAGTCCTCTTCCGATGACTCTCGTTTGTTGACCACACCACACCGAACACAGCGAGGCGGTGGACGACGGTGAGGCCCCAGACGGGAACGACTCGGAGATGGGAAAACGCGGCAGTGGAGTCGCAGATTGAGAGGAGGAGAAGGGTTATAACTGGTTCTGTTGCAATTCATATCAAACTCAGGTTCACATGACACGTTCATATTCATAGCCAACATTCACTATCAACAACTCAAAAGATTCATATATACACAAGCTCAGCATATCTATGCGTCCAAATGATTGATAGATCACACGACAATATTCACACATAATTCACAAAAAGATTCAGATATACACATGTTCAGTATGTTTATGCATCCAAATGATTGAGATCACAGCCAATATGATCCATGGACGAACTTTAATTACCTAGGGTACAGACTGGTAAATGATGTTCCATCAGAGGTACTTCTTGCTAAAATTAGTTCTTGTATGAGTAAACTTTCGAGTACATAAGAGGCAGCACAGATAATCTAAACTTTGCTTGTAGGTTTATCCTCAAATAGTGGCCTCGTGCCGACGGAGGTTTGAGCAACTTGGCCACTACTTTCATCCAACTAGTTTACTGGCTCATCTTGGTCCTGTATCTTGCCAAAATTCTACATTGCAGACGAGAAAGGAGGCGGTTGAGAAAATGAACCACCCAAATTTTTGTGCAGTTCAACTGAAATGGAGCATCCTTGGCATGCAGACTGATTAAGTCCCAGATGAATATACGCGTCAACCAACTTGTCTGGAATCTTTAGACTCCATGGCATATAGTTCGCTACCATATGTGCCAATAACCAAAAGGCACAAGTTGGGACCAAAGACTGGACTGCGTTTTTCTGGGCTATGCACCAAGCAATATTTTTGGCGTTCACTCTCCTAATACTTGGAGTTTGACAATTGGTTGACGCCGGTTGATACTCAAATGAATATAGGCACTTCTTGTCAACATCGATGCTTGTCTGAGTGAACTTTGGAGTACATAGCAGCAGCATAAGTACCTGTCCATCTGATCATTTTGTGCAGTTCTACTGAAATCACCCGATGTAATGATTTGCCTGTGAGTTCAGGCTCCAAATTACTCCTTTATGAAATCAACAAACAGTAGCACAATACCTTATTAGCAAAACGTATGACAGGCACAATAATCAGGATAAAGACCAGTACCAACCTGTGTGAGGTAGCATATCAATTACTATTTCCTTTGACTGGAAGCCGAGATAAGACAAGCGACTGACAGCAAAGGAAGAAAGCAAGCGGAGATTAGCGACTGACAGGAAAGGACGGAAGCTGTCGAGGCAATGAAGCACCCAAAGTTTTTGTGCAGTTCCACCAAAATCGAGCATCCCTGTTGGCACATATATTGAGAGAGTGAGATTACTGTAATAGTGGGACTAGTTGATGAAACATACACTAACAAATAGAAGCACCCTCATTATCTTAATGGGTAAAGTTAGCAACATAGTAGACTTGCTTAAAGAGAGGTATTAGTTTATTTAATCAGTGCCAATTAGCTCAACTCAACACTCAAAGCATTGCCATTTATAATAGGTTGCAAAACTTAAAAGTGCAAAGATAAAGGAGTTTCTCATGATAGTAGCACGATACAAATAGAGATGACAGCAAACTAATATGGATGAAGGCCTCAGACCCGTACCAACCTGAGAAAAAAAGCTTATTCATGTAGTCCCATAAGAGATGATAAAGCACTCACTGGAATCACACAATAGTATATATTTTTGTGTACTTCAAATGTATGCTTGAAATCACTCTTGTTTACGAGTGCTGAGATTATACCGAAAGATTATCAAGAACTTCCAGCAGAGTTAAAGCACTGGCTGGGATACAGTTCATTGTATTGTCTTGTATAGTTCCACTAAAATGTATGATTGGCACAACATGATCCCTATTTGCACAAGTACGAACAAGGTGAAACCTTCATTAGCTTAGTGAGAAATGATAGGAAGACATTAGCACATTACTCAAACAGTAGCATCAAATTCATGATGGACAATACACAAAACATTGCCTCATTGAACCAATGGCAATAAATTGACATGCAAAACAATATCACTATTATGTCATGACACTAATAATATTCCCTCCCTGCTCCACCACATGATTCACCTCCATAGACCAACATTCACACGTACATGATTCATCATAGGGTCCTACTAAAGATTTGTTTAACTACAACAGGAAAATTAGGTAGTAATAAATTAGTGGTACTTAAGTGCTCCTAATTAATTAAGTGAGACAACATAAGTGGAAGGGCTCCCTGGAAGATCGTCTCACATGTAAGGTAGTCATTGACGGAACCCTTGAATAGCCTCGACTGAGGCCTCTGGCTTCAGCAAGATCGCCTTGGCACTGTTTATTATTCTTCTTCTTCCTCTTCATGCTATGTTCCTCTTTCTCCTCACCAGTTGGTGAAACCAAGTACATGATTGGCCTTCTAATTCAGAATTGGTTTTGTCAGTGAGGGAGTACAAGGGTACTAGTAAAAAACAGCATTATTTTCTCATGGCAGTCGGAAAATAGAGATGAACACATGCATTAAATATCATTCTTACCTAAAGGAAGGTTATGGCGCCAATATGGATGATGAGGATTGGAACACAGATCTCCCTTTGTGCAGTTCCACCAAAATGAACCAACTGTTCCATCTGACATTCCAGTTAAACAGCACAAAAGTCACTTCTTTTAAGAAGAGTTTTGTGCAGTGCACCAAAAGGTCACAACAACAACCAGGTGAATTGGATATCCCTGTTTGCACAAAAAGGCACAGAGGAAACAGTCAGAGTCTCAAACAATTACAGGCAAAAACATTTGGCTAAACTTGTCAGAGTCTCAAACAATTACAGGCAAAAACAGTGGCATGGCATCATTTTTACCAGGGACATTATATTAAGAACAACTAAGGCTGCGTTCGGTTCACAGATTTGGTGCAGGATTTTCGTAGGAACACAATTCCTACCGTATTCTTTCCCTTCCAACCGTTCGGAACACAGGAAAGGTGAATAGTGTTTCATAGAAAAGCTGGTCTGGTAGTACTGATTCCATCGGATTAGAAACATCCACGCGCTGCTCATTTTTTGGGCGGAAGCCCGAGGCAGGCGCTCGCTGCCATGCGTTAGACAAGTTGCTGTGCTGTGTTTGCCGGAATAAAAAATCAACCTATGTGTGGTACGTGAGGTGAGGACAAGAGTAGTCACTGTGCAGCTGAATAAACAAATAGCATCTCATACTGCCAAGCATGCTACTCTAAAAAAACAAATATGTACATTTCGTAGTCCATCCGAACACATTCTCTTGAGAGTTTCCTCCGGTTCGCTGTTCCATGGTTTTATACCTACATTCCTTTCCTATTCCTCTTTTTTCATCAAGACCTATGTTTTGTGCCCCTTTATTCCGACCGGAGCCTAAATATTTGGAATAAGGGCATGGGACAGTGGGTGCACCAGCAGTACAACACCATGTACATAAATAGGTGCATAAAGTGGTGATTCATAGTTCGTTGCCCCGAGAAACAAACATCCAAGAATCATATCTGGGTTGGTCCCATTTTTGTTCACTATAGCCACCTACTCCTATGTGTGGATAGCAAATCTAGTCCTGGTCATACCACTGTGTACAGCGTTACCCCTATATTTCCCTTTTCGACCAAGAGACCGGTTGGATGACCAGTCTATACTACTTTCATCCCCTTTCCTTCCTGTTTGTACCAAGTCTGATGTACATACTAAATTCCCCCACCCCCACTTTATTTCAATGACAAGTATTTTCGGACGGAGGGAGTACAAGATTCGACTCCATGAAGTAGCTTTACCTCTAACAATAGAAAAAAATTAGGTGACGTTGGACCATCCGATCGAGAGGGGCTGAGAGGTAGAAAATGATGCACATGCAGCGACGTAGCGAGATGGGGAAGTAGAGCTAAGGCGGTTTTGAACGAAGATATACCTGAAGGTCGTCGGATGTGGATAGGTGGGCAGCGGGAGGCCGGATCCGCCCACAGGCAATGATGAAGGGATCGGAGGACCTCCCGCGCCGGCGCTCGGCCAGAGATAACGGTGCGGCCGGCAGTGGGTCTCCTCCCTCACTGTCGACGACGGCCTAAACGCTGCCCCTCCTCCCCTTCACCGGCGGAGGGGGATACGTCCGGATCTGTAACCAGCGGTGAGGATAGAAAGCCAGTGTCTTTTGAAGGGAGAAAGATAGGGTTACTACCCCTATCTTGTTTAGATCTGGAGAGGATGAGAGTGTGTGAATAGAGCAGCCCTAGCAAGCAAGCGCATAGGCTCCGGCCTATATATAAGTAGTGGGGTAGTTTTCCTTTTTCACTCCATCAAAACAATCGTTTAAAATTGTGTACTATACTACATGCCAGGTCGCGGTTTTTTTAGTTGTTGATTGTTTTTTGAGATAGCTACCCGCTTGTTCCAAGTGGTGTTATAGTGTGCCAGGTCGCACTTTGTATTGTTCAAGTCTGGTAGTACTACAAGTCCCTCCATTAAATGAACAACCACCCCCTCGTAAAAATTGTGAACAAGCCCACGACTAAAATTAGCGGAAACATGGGTTGCCCCAACATGCATTATTATTTATATTTTCTACTCCCTCCATTCCTAAATATAAGTCATTTTTATTAGCCACACCTAAGACAAGAATTTTTTTATTAGCAGTGAACCCCACATGTCATAGACACAAAAATTGTGGCAAGATTCCCTTAGGCAAGCCAAAGTGTGTCTAACAATCTGAGCAACTCAGGTTAGGCAAGTGTGGCAAGTGTGGGAAAAATAATGTGGCAACATAAGACAAACATAGTCACAATCCAAACAGCCCCGTGATTTTTTGTGACATGCATGAAAATTTGGTTAGTTAAATTTATAGTCAAAATTTGGCAAGGTGCATCAAATAACACATGCAAGTATCAAAAGGAAAGTCACGGCATGCATGCATGCGTTGTACTCCCTCCGTTTACAAATATAAGTCTTTTTAGAGATTGCAACAAGTGACTACTCCCTCCGTTCCTAAATGTAAGTCTTTTTAGGGATTCCACTACAAACTACATACAGATGTATATAGACATATTTTAGAGTGTAGATTCACTCATTTTGTTTCGTATGTACTCCAGTTCATAGTGAAATCTCTAAAAAGACTTATATTTTGTAACGGAGGGAGTACATATGAAGCAGAATATGTCTACTCCTACATACGAAGTAGCCCATTTGAAATGTGTAAAATAGTTTTATCGAATGTAGTGCTTTGATGTGTCGCGTCAACTCGTACAAGCCCGAGAAATTTGATTACTACGACGCCCTCTCCCTCACAGACTGAGCTCCGGTGCCTTAACTGCACCTGCCTTTGGCTGCATGACAGGTGGGCCAACCACCTGTTGGGCCCACCTGTCATGGACGCAAAGGCAGGAGCAGTAAGTAGAAGCTTTTGCTACACGCTATCCCTCCCGCACGAGGTGGACGGACATGCTGCAGTGGATTCGATACTGTAGAAGTAGGAGTAACATCATTGTTCGTCTTCTCGAAGAGGCGAAGAGCCAAGTGCAAACCGAACGTGGCCGTTGCGAATGCTCGCGTGGTGCGGTTCCTTGGAGTACTAGCCAGGCCCTTGCATGAGACAAAATTGCTATTGTTTAACAATTAAACTCCATTATCCATTGGTTGATACTCATTCTGCATAGGTCCATGCGCTTAGCACCATTTCCTCCTGGGGTCACCAATGTTTATTTGCTAATTAATAGCATTCCATGCAATGAACTAGCCATTGCAAGTCATTAAAAGCATGCACACCTCTCATCTCTTATTGGTTGATACGTATGTCAAGAAACAAGAAACAAGGTAGAAGTTAATGCACCGCGCCTAAGTGTTTTGGGACTATTTGGTTTTCGTAAGATGACTTACACACCCAGACGGAGGGAGTAGTATAGACCTGTAAACCGGAAAGGAGTATTTGCCTTTCTAGAGATTTCAACAAGTGACTAGACTTTGGCTCAAAAAAAAAGTGACTAGACTACACCGTGTGCAGTACCCCCTCCCCCTCCGGTTTATAGGGCTCAAATCTCAAATCTCATGAACCAAGGGATTTTGCGATTGGAGGAATGTATCTCGTACTATACAAAACTACCCTAATTAAATCATGCATTAATTACGTAGTTCTCTCGTTTTCCTCTCCGCCTTGGTCGCGGTGCACAATATTGAGAGAGTGCTTTGATACGTTTTAGTCTCATGACTAAAAGTAGTGGGACTAAAACTTGTTAGCCTCATCCATGCTTGGATCCAAATACTAAAGAGACTAAAATCAAGTTAATGACATTTCAAAGCATCCGGGCCCGCGTGCCATCCACCAAATCACAGCGAGGTGCTACAGTCGAGACTCACCCGTCACCCTGGTGTGGCCGCATTACCCGTCATATCACAAAACCCATACCTTTACCAGCAGTGGTAAGGTGGCCTCCAAGTTGGACTGGACGAAGAAACCATCATTTCATTGGAACGCTCGTTCAAGCCCTTTCTTCCCTTTCTTGAAGAAAACCTCACTCCAGGCTACTCACTTCTGCCATTTTTCGTCTCTACCGATGAAGGAAAGGTGGGCGAATCAGTTATGCTGCTATATTTTCATTCCAATAATCTTCTTTTTGCGAAGCACCGACCGATTCTCACATCCTATTCTTTTCCCGTTTTCATTGCGATTGTGGTTTCCTTTCGATTGCTTTTTGTTTGTCAGTTCATCGATGGATCCTGGAGCACTAGGCAAAGAGTTGTCGGTGGACAACTCACTGGAGATAGCGATCTCCAGGAAGCGAGCACCGACCAACGAGTTGACCATGTTGGCGGGCCAACCCATGGAGACGAAGAACTCCAAGAAACAAGCACTGGCCAGAGAGTTGAGGACGTTGGTGGACGAACTCTTCAAAGAAAGTGGGAAGAACAGCAAGGGCCCCACCGTGCCTACCCCAGGAGCTCTGATTGCCACCTATGTGAGGCTCAAGACCGAGTTTGAGGAGATAGTCGCCGTTGAGAAGCAGTATTCCCCTGGCAAGGTGATGGTCCCCATCGAGGACGAGGAGATGGCCCCCAAAGGGATGAGATCCCCCGGTGAGCTGCACAAGGTAAAAAATAATGGCTTATTACCATAGTTGTGGTTTTTGATTATTTGCAATGCGCTTGCTTTTTGATTATTTGCAATGTGCTTGCTAATATGTTAGTGTTGTGCAGGTGCCGGTGATTGTCCTTGATGATTCCGATGTCGTGGCCCGTCCTGTTGGCATCGCCCCGGAGATTGATTCCGATACCACTGTCCATCCTGTGGACATCGCCCCAGAGATCAATTCTGATGTCGCGGTCAGTCCTGTGGACATCGCCCCAGAAATCGATTCCCATGCCGCTGTCCGTGTTGTGGTCATTGTCCGAGAGATCGATGACAAGAAATAGTTGGTCGCGCTAATCCTTCAGGGTAGTTTGCATTGCCCTGTGTTTAATTACCAGAACGATGCATGTTATCAAACCATCTTAGGGCTAGTGCACTGTCTTGTGTGGGCCGATCTTGCTACTTTTGTTTGATAGTGAATCATGCTATGAATCATGCGAACCCTCTCCGAGTTATGGAAACAGATGTATCCTCACCAGCTTATTATGTAATATATGGCATGCTTAGATGTAAGTTTGAACTATTTATCATATCAACAGGGCTTGTTTGATGATTCTTGGTGTTAGTAGGCTAGCTACTGTGCGAGCTATAGTACTTGCATAACAGTCACCGAAGAGAAACGTTGGGGCTGATGAGCTCGTGGTACGCTTATACTTATCCCTCGTCGATCGACCAATAGCCCTAGCTCCTAAAATTGTAGGCTTAGCGATCGATCAGACAATAGTCGACATACATTCAGGCCTCATTTGGTTCATAGGGTAGGCAAATTGTACCAAAAGTACAAAGAACATGCAATAAAAAATCATAGCAGTGCAGAGACGTACTCCCTCCGTTCCAAAATAGATGACCTAGGTGGGCTAGTTTGGCCTAGTGGGTTTCAGTGATATGACGTGGTACAGTGCCATCCAGTCTTCGCATGTGGTAGCAGTATTGCGGGTACAGTAAGTTTTCTTGAAGAAGCGGAATTCAACGAAGTCATGATGTTTCCTTCGTCCGAACAACTTACGGTGGGAAAGGTTGGGCCTGCGATACGAACGGGGTAGACCAGGATAATTCTGTGCATGCCAGGTGGACCAGGATGGTCGACGTCCCACATGTCGGTGAATGAAAGTATTCTTTCCGATATAGAGGATGAGCAACGAGTATTCATTGTTTATTTTTGCTGAAAGCTATTGTCTCCACTATTACTCCTTGACTTTGTCAATGCCTCTCTCTCCTCCACATAAGCGGGGACTACTTGCTATGCATGCAGCGGGCAGCTGGCGTCTTGAGGGGCCAGGGCGGTGAGAGCGGGCTCCGGAAGCGGTCCGGGCTCTAGCATGGCCCACCTCACATTATCACCATATATTTCTTGGAGTCCGTGTGCGGCGGGCGGGCGATCTCTTCTCCCTCCCCCGTTTCTCTCTTCTCAGCCGACGCCCGCCGAGCGATTAGATTTCGGCTATCGACGGTTTATTCAATTATGGTCCCACATGTCAGTAAAATTGCAAGACAACACATGTCCCATTTGGTGAGCAGCGTGCGAGCCAGACTATCGGGGTTGCGACGCGTACGAGTCGTAAGTGTGCCGCCTTTTCCTTTAGAACTTGCGAAGCGTAACATTTTCGCGCGATCGATCGATAGAAATCCAGAACAAAATGACGAGGGCGGTGCTTTCCCGCTCGTTAGGCGGGCTAGTTCGAGTGATATGACGTGCTACAGTGCCCTCCACTTGCTCCATTTTTATGTAAGCAAGAGTTTGCACTCGTACGCGGGAGGAGTGCGAAACACCGTGGATCTGATTTTGATCAAGGGATAACTATTCCCTGCCAAATAATGGAGGATTGTTAGCGATTATAGCATGATAGTTAGGGCATCTCCAGCGCTGGCCCACAAATTTACATCGCCATCTGTCCGAGGACACTGATGGATGCCATCCGATGCTGCCCGCATACCTTTCGACAACTATATGAACTAACCGGACGAAATTCGTGCAAACAAAGCAAATTTCAAATTAACCGGTTGAAATTAACCGGATGAAATTCATTACATTTCGAAAACTTTTCCTACAAATTGGACGAAATTCATTACATATTTCGCACAAACCGTACTAAACCTACTGTAAACCTTATCTAAACGACCACCGGCGCCCGACCACCAAGTCCGTCCATGAACCCGAGAAAGCCAGCCATTGCCTTTGCCTCCTCCTCATGCGCCTCGATAACATCCTCCTCCGGCCAGAGCACAAGGTTATGAAGATTTCCGCCTCCACGTCGCTGTCAATCAGCTAATCGGCCGCCGATGTTTACCCCACCAAGCTTGGCGTTGACTGAGTGGAGTAGCGGTGGCCTTCCCGGGACCAGAGCGGCGGTGACCTACCGTGTACTACTCTTCCTCACTGCCAGCTACGCCTGCGCACACGCGCCGGCTTCATGGTCGCTGCGGCAGAGGTCGGCCCGGGGGTGCCGGCGATCTCCTTCATTTGCTCCTGCGACAGTACGTCGAAGAGAGCTTTGGAGCACGCCCGGAGTGGAGCCGCCGATGTCCCTCGTCTGCTCCTGCGACAGTACATCCAAGAGAGCTTCGTAGCGCTACGCGGCCATGGTTGAAGTGGTGCCGACAGAAGGAAGGTACCGGAGGAGAATAAGTGTGGGTCTTTGGCTATGGCTGGTAGCTGGGGCTCAAGTTAATATAGCGAGCGAATGGCAATGAGCCGCGGCAGACGGATGGACAACTGGCGCCGGAGTAGGTTCCCTGGGCGTGAATGCGGACGCTGCTTCAGTGACTTAATTGCAGATGCGCTTGTGTGACTGACATGTGGGCCCAACGGGCGTCTGGCCCACATATCAGTGACACACCAATTGCACCTGCAGTTAAGTCTAGTGAATGCGGCATTGACATTCTGGAGAGGCGGTGACCGTTTCAGGCGCATGTAGACTGTTTGACTGGTCAACCATACAAATACGGAGCTACTCAATTTGGTTGTTTCCCATCACATGTTCAGATTCCAAGGTGCATTAAATCATTGCATGCAAGTATTGAGAGAAAATTGACCAATGCATGTACTTTATGCATGCATGCATTGCAATTAATGCATTGATAAGCATAATTTTTTGAGAAAAACAAGAGCATTAATTAGGTGCTTTTGCAAACTACAAAAAGTGTTCCACCACTCACCATCTACCTTGGTTGATGAGATTTTTGAATTGAGCCTTATAAACCAGAAAGGAGGGAGTATACACTGAGCCAGCGACCGTATAATCACCATATCTCGTATACAATGATCAAAGTGAGCCATCAAGACAAGTTCGATGACCGCCAATGCATTTTACTCGGCAATAAATGACCAGGATTGAAGGGGAATCCTAATTTGCTTCATCTTCTTCCTTGAGCTCTTGACAAACCAATGCACTATACGGTTGTCTCACCACTCCACCTCAGAGCTCACACCAAGCGTCGTTCATGCCACCACGCCGCACACTAACCGGAAAGGCAGCGATGGCATCCCGCCGCGCCGAGTTCCTCGCCGCCCACGAACATACACAAAATGGTAGGGAAGCGATGGCATCCCGCCGTGCCGAGTTCATCGCCGCTCGCGACCTCACAACTATGTGGGAGGAATTTGAAGATGCCAAGGCCGAATGGGCGGTAGAGCAAGAAGCGGCCAAAGCCGCACAGAGGGAGCAGAAAAGTCAGAAAGCACTCAAGAAAAGAGAGGCCCGCCGCCGCAAGAAAGAAAAGGACGCACACGCTGCTGCGGAGAGGTCGGCGGAGATCCAAGCTCGGTGGGGTGTCGCCGACAAAGCCGGGAAGGAGAACGACGGCGTCTGGCCAGCATGTGAGAAGTAGTAGTACTAGGAGTAGTAGTTAGTGTGTGTGTGTCTGTGTCTGAGTATGAGCATGTACCAGTACTACTAGTTACTACTGTAGTTTTTAGAGCAAATTACCAGTACATTAGCCTAGACTAAGTGGAAAAATTCCTATCCTATGCATCAAATGGCATCTCTTTCTCTATAAGAATTGAGATGCATGTCATGTCACTTCCTATGATTTTCATATTCCTATCCTATGAACGAAAGGAGGCCTCTGTTGGAGTAAATACTGTAGCTAGCAGTACTGCTGGTACAGTAGTTTTCTTCAAGAAGCGGAATTCAACAAAGTCATGATGGTTCCTTCGTCCGAGCAACGTCAAAGTGGGAAGTGGGCCTATGATTTGACGGCTCATTAGTCATTGTTACTGTGGCACGACGACCTGGGTGACTCTCCCTTGGAGTTTTGCGTGCATGGCAAGTGGACCAGGATGGTCGACGTCCCACATGTTGGCGAACGAAAGTATTCTTTCCGATATCGAGGAGCAAGGAAACCGCGTGGTAGTATCACCGCTGATTGGTTCGCAAAAAAATAGTATCACTGCCGATTTATAATTATTTTTTATTTCTGATGAATGCTAGTGTTTCAACTTTTACGACGAAGGGTGGCAAACACGGCACATGCTGGATGTCCCACACGTCAGCGATAGGAGTGGGACATGAACAGCGTGGTAGATCCCAACGTAAAAAACAGCGTGGTAGAGCGTCTCCACTTCTTCCACTTCTGGGTCGGAGACCACATGTAGTAGTACTTAGCTGTATGAACGATACAAAGTGCGACCTAGAGAGAAAGACATGTCTAGTTGGAAGGTCTCGGGGCATACACGTAAACAAATATAAAAGTTAATATGTGCCTCCAACTAATATAGTAGTAGTACAGTACTTAGACACGTACTCCATAACATCACCGTGCATTGCACGTACAATATTTAGTGGTAGTACGTAGTAAGAGACAAATGCCGCCCAGGAGTTCCCTTGTCGACCTACTTTTGGGTGTTTGATAGAGTGTATGGAGGGTGCATGAGTCCATACTAGTTTAGCACAAATACACTAGAAGCATGCATGAAGAGAGCATGCATGAAGAGGGGTGTTGAGTTGAGCATGCATGAAGAGGGAACAACTATGCTGAGACGAGAACGCAACCAAACACACCCTGTATGCCACGCATGTTCATACCATTTGTGCCTTTCTACTCCACTTGCTGCGCTACATTACTCAGGTTCGTACGTCCACTCCTGGGTACATGTCCGTCTCGTAGTTCCAGTGCCACATGTTCTTCATATAGATGGAACGATCGTTGCATATCACGTGCGCCTTGATGCTAGATGTCTCCCGTGTTGGCAAAAGGATGAACAAAGCTCACGTAAAAAAATAGACTGGAAGAACATAGATTCCGGACGACCGAGAAGGAGCAAGGAACCTCGTGGTGGAACGTCTGCACTCATAATATTTAATATTATTCAGTGATATAAAATTAACCAATCATCTCCACAGTGGACTGGAAGAGTACGAAACACGGCAGCCCAGTGTAGTTACATCATACTAGTACATGGCTACCCACGCTATCACCATATTTCTTGGCTTCCGTGCGACACCTATCTCTAGTAATCCAGCAGCCTGTATCGCTTCTCCCTCCTCGTCTCTATCAAAGTGCGGCAGGCTAGCGTTTCTGCCGTCTATTGAGGTCGGTTAACTATCACATGTTAGCGACATGCCAAGAGCATTCAAAAAAAATTCCTTTCACGTTCCGTTTTCAAAAAGAAAAAAATCCTTTCACGTACGAATTTTCCTGTATGCTTTGAGCAACTTGCATGTCCTATACTGCTCCTATTTGATACTCTAACTTAGCTAGAGGTTAGACTAACTCATGACTAACCCTGAACTAACTGTAGCCAAAGAGGTGTTTGGGTGACAGGGTTAGATTGACAATAAATGCACTTCATGGAGAGAGAAAAGTGATTTTTCAGTGGTCCTAATGAGAACTATCTCCAGTTAGCACCTCTTGGGTGGGATAGTTTTTTTTGGTGGGTTCGGTGCAACTTGCTCCAATTTAAACCCTCATGCTTGGATACTTTAGGGCTATTTGAGCCCCAACTAGTTCAAACTAACTCTAACCCATGGATCCAAACATGGCCTATGGCCAGTCTCGACGCGGAGCAGTCGCATGCACCGGGAAGCGACGCTCTCTCGGCCGTCACGCCACTTCAAAGCCGACGCTAGTGAGAGGTTGCCTCCGCTCTGGCCGGGCATTAATGCAGCACTGACGCTCCAGGCGACGCTGACCGTTTCACGTGGGAAGCGCGCGCTGGCAAGGGAGTATAGGTTTTGAACCGTTTCAGGTGTAGTAGTAATGGTAGTTTGCAAAACTACTCAATTATTGCACTCAGTTTCCTAAGAAATTGTGGTAAAACGTTACTCCACAGCCCGCTTCCCTTCTCCTTCCTGCTCGTGATTTACGTGGCCATGTTAACGTGGTTGTGTCAAAAAAATGTCACTTCCTGCTCGTGATTTGCGTTATATAATTACAAGAAAGATTCTCGTGCATTGCACGGAACATCAATATGCATTTTTTACAAAACACCTGTTGTGATTGACCCATGCAGGAGTAATCCCATGTGTAAAAACTAATGATATCTCGAGAATTTTATCGAAAAACTGGTATCACGAGAATGTCGTCGAAAAAATGAAAGATGAGAGATAAGGCGAGGAGGAGTGGATCGTGGTGGTGACTGGTGGTCGGAATGGGCGGAGGCATGGGGATGGACGGCGCCGGCAGGCGGCAGCGGCCACTAAGGGAGTCCCGGATTAGGGGGTGTCCGGATAGCCGGACTACCATCATCGGCCGGACTATCATCATCATCGGCCGGACTATCATCATCATCGACCGGACTCCAAGACTATGAAGATACAAGATTGAAGACTTCGTCCCGTGTCCGGATGGGACTTTCCTTGGCGTGGAAGGCAAGCTTGGCGATACGGATACGTAGATCTCCTACTATTGTAACCGACTCTATGTAACCCTAGCCCTCTCCGGTGTCTATATAAAACGGATGGCTCTAGTCCGTAGGACCGAACAACAACAACAACAACAACCATTACAATCATACCATAGGCTAGCTTCTAGGGTTTAGCCTCCTTGATCTCGTGGTAGATCCACTCTTGTAAACATCCACAATATCAATATCAATCAAGCAGGACGTAGGGTTTTACCTCCATCAAGAGGGCCCGAACCTGGGTAAAACATCGTGTCCCTTGTCTCATGTTACCATCTGCCTAGACGCACAGTTCGGGACCCCCTACCCGAGATCCGCCGGTTTTGACACCGACATTGGTGCTTTCATTGAGAGTTCCTCTGTGTCGTCACCGATAGGCTTGATGGCCTCTTCAATCGACAACGACGCAGTCCTGGGTGAGACTTTTCTCCCCGGACAGATCTTCGTATTCGGCGGCTTTGCACTGCGGGCCAACTCACTTGGCCATCTGGAGCAGATCGAAAGCTACGCCCCTGGCCGTCAGGTCAGGTTTGGAAGCCTAAACTTCACGGCCGATATCCGCGGGGACTTGATCTTCGATGGATCTGAGCCACAGCCGAGCGTGCCGCGCTGTCACGATGGGCACGACCTAACTCTGCCGCCGGACAGCACCTTGGAGGCCGCACACGAATCCGCTCCGACCCATAGTCCGGAGCCGATCGCACGGATCGAGGACGGATGGCTGGACACCGCCTCAAGAGCTGCAACTTCCACGGCGATGGAGCCGAACACTTACCTTGTCCCGCATAAAGCCCATGACTCCGAGGTGCCGGACCCCCTGCCGGACTCCGAACCTCCTGCGCCTCTGCCAGTCGAATCCGATTGGGCGCCAATCATGGAATTCACCGTTGCGGACACCTTTCAGCACTCACCCTTCGGCGATATCTTAAATTCGCTGAAGCATCTCTCACTATCCGGAGAGCCCTGGCCGAACTACGGCCAGGATGGTCGGGACGCGGACAATGAAGAAATTCAGAGCCCACCCACCACCCACTTCGTAGCCACCGTCAACGATCTAACCGACGTGCTAAACTACGACTCCGAAGACATCAACGGTATGGACGACGATGCCGGAGACAATCAAGAACCAGCGCCTACAGGGCACTGGAAGGCCACCTTGTCACATGACATACATATGGTGGACACCCCAAAGGGAAGCGATAACGAGGAACAACGGGACGCGGCAGAGGATAATCCCACCGATAAACAACCAAAACGGCGACATAGATGCCGCCCTAAGTCCCGCCTCGATCAAAGCAGCATTCCTAACGACCCAGCGATAGAGCAGGGCAAACCAGTGGATGACGAACATACAAGCAAGCAACCATCCGAACAAGACGAACCGGATAATCAACCACTTCACGGAGCAATCAACGGTCCGGACACAACACCGGAGCACAAGAACCTTCACAAAAGACTCGTCGCCACTGCAAGAAGTTTGAAGAAGGAAAAACGGAAGCTCAAAAAAGTGGAAGACATACTCAGAATGAAGTGGAGCAAAGCACCCAAGACTGCAGACAAATATGGCAATGGCCATCAAACAAAGAGCTACCCGAAGCGCATGTTGCTGCCAGAATTTGACGAGGAAGCCATAGAACCCTCACAGTCAAAAAATAAAGAGGCCGCCTGGCCGGATAGATGGCCAGATGACAGGCCAAAAGCGACAAGCGGCACCGCACACAAGCCGACTTATGATCCTGGGAAAACGGACGGCCCAACTAGGTCCATCTACGGGCCAAAAAAGAGGGCTCCAGGAAGTAACACAACACGACAAGTGTTCGAAGACAGCGGCACACCCAAATATAGGGGCGCCGCACACCCGCTATGTTTTACCGATGAGGTGCTGGATCATGAATTTCCAGCAGGGTTCAAACCCATAAACATAGAGGCGTACGACGGCACAACAGACCCCAGAGTCTGGATAGAAGATTACATACTACACATACACATGGCTAGATGAGATGATCTCCACGCCATAAAATACCTACCCCTCAAGCTCAAAGGGCCAGCTCGGCATTGGCTCAAAAGCCTCCCAGAAAACACTGTTGGAAGTTGGGAAGAGCTTGAGGACGCGTTTAGAGCAAATTTTCAAGGGACTTATGTCCGCCCTCCGGATGCAGACGATCTGAGTCATATAACCCAACAGCCCGGAGAGTCAGCGCGCAAAATCTGGAATAGGTTCCTTACCAAAAAGAACCAAATAGTTGACTGTCCGGACGCGGGAGCGTTAGCAGCTTTTAAACACAACGTCCGAGACGAATGGCTCGCCAGACACCTCGGCCAAGAGAAGCCAAGAACAATGGCCGCGCTAACAAGCCTCATGACGCGCTTTTGCGCAGGAGAAGACAGCTGGCCAGCAAGATGCAGCACCAGTGACCCGAGTACATCCGAGATCAGAGATGGAAACGGAAAATCACGGCACAGGAAAGATGAGCGTGGGAATAAAGAAAAAAGCCCAAGGCGGTCAACGCCGGATTCAAAAGCTCGCGACCAAACAATAAAACACTGCCTCTTAAGGACAACAACGATGAGCTATCAAATTTAAACAAAATCTTAGATCGGATATGTCAAATCCATAGTACCTCCGGAAGGCCTGCAAACCATACCAACCAAAATTGTTGGGTTTTTAAACAGTCCGGCAGACTCAATGCCGGACACAAGGGGCTCGATGCGCCAAGCGAGGACGATGACGAACCCCACCAGCAGAGCACCGGAAGTCAAAAGACTTTCCCACATGAAGTCAAAACAGTAAACTCGCTTCATGCGATAGTACGGAAAACCAACACGGCACTCGCTAAGACAAGTGTCGCACGGTCCACCCCAGCGGAACACCAAGATTGGATGTCAAAACCAATCACTTTCGACCATCTAGATTAGTCCAGAAGTATCCGGAACGCAGGATAGACTGCCCTGATATTGGATCCCATAATAGACGGACTGCAATTCACGTAGGTTTTGATGGACGGCGGCAATAACTCAAACCTGCTATATCCGGACACAATCCGCAAGTGGGGATAGACCCTACTACAATTCGGCATAGCCGCACTTCCTTCAAAGGAGTGGCGCCAGGCCCTTACGCCAGGTGCACAGGTTCATTATTACTAGAAGTTGTGTTCGGGTCACCTAACAACTTCCAACGAGAAAAGCTAACCTTTCATGTCGCCCCATTTAAAAGTAGCTATCAAGCATCACTGGGACGGGAAGCTTTCGTCCGCTTCAATGCAATACCACATTACGCGTCTCTTACGCTTAAAATGCCCGGTCCACGTGGCACCATTTCATTAAAAGGTCGCCTGAGACCCCGGACACGGCTGGACGAGTCCGGAACAAATAAGCTAGGGGCTACCTAGCCGCACACCCCTTCACAAGGGTTTGTACATATAAGCCATAATGAGCTAGCATAGGCTCAACTTTATTAATCTATATTTCAATTTTTTATGCACTTTCTCGCACGATTTCTTTTCAAACTAAGTTCCTCTCTTTTTACAGATGAACAGCGTGCACACCCGTCCAGGATACGGCACAATGGAGACACAGGCGCAGACGTGCAGTAGGGACCCGTTGCAAGGACTCTTTTCAGACTAAGACCCTACGTAAACCTTTCTTGCTGTCTCTTGTTGCTATAATCCCCTGGTTTCTCATTATAACCAGAGTGGAGACTGGCGTTTTGGCATCGGCCGCGCCAGAAGAACTTGCCCGTACCTGGACACAAGGGGCTTAGGGCATTGTTTTGCCCGCTATTGTAAAGACCGAACACCTTCGGGAGTGTTCGGCATCTCGAGTTAGGCCTTATATGCATTAGCTCCGAATCATGTCTTTGGTCAAATGTTGGGTTTGCCCGGCTCCTGTGTTTTGCTGCCTTACGTTTTGTATCACCGGCTAACGCGGCACCAGCAGAACTACTGCGATTGTGCCCCAGTTCGGCTGGGCGAGCACCTCAGTAGAGAAAGCCTAAAACTGACTGTCATGATACAGCGAGAGACTGGTCAACCACTCGATCGACCATGGGAATGTTTAGAATTCCTCTGCTTTGACGAAGGGCCGTTTCCCGGTCAGGCACATACGCGCCCCAAATTCGGAGAGCGCGGTGCCCCCAGGGGCTATGTCGTAGCCCCACCCTCGAACTCCATGGCTAAGTGAAAGTGATAAAGCATTATAGTCCGGTTGCCTCGTTTGCTACGCTACCACCTCCTTTACAGGACCGAGACGTCGGATTAAGTGTGAAAACGCGCTATTTTTTTTGGGAACACCCCCGCACCTTGTGCGTGGGGGCTGAAGCCGACAACTGCCATCTTTCAGGTTATACACACGTATACATGAACGGCCGCATAGGAGATATTCTATTACTTGAACGCACAAGTATAAAAGGCGCTTACATCATAAATATTGTTTTACATCATTAAAATGTTCATTCGAACGTAACATTTTTTGAGAACTGCGACTCTATTACACGAGCACCACGCAGCACTTCGCCAAAATAGTGCTCGGCGGGTAACCGGTTATCGTCCGAACCCAGGGTCGCAACAGCGGTGGCATCCATCTCTGTCCAATGTGTCTTCACACGGGCGAGTGCCATCCGCGCACCCTCTATGCAGGCCGACCGCTTCATCGCCTTGATATGCGGCACCGCCCCAAGAAATTGCTGCAATAAGCCAAAGTAACTCTTCGGCTCAGGCCTATCCGGTCAGACATGGGTCACTATATCCGTCATAGCAAGCCTGGACAACCTATTTAGCTCAGCCCACTCGGCCAAACGGTCGGTCAGCGGAAGTGAACACTCCGGACTATGGAATTGAGACCAAAACAACTCTTCTGTCTTGTGATCCTTCTGGCTTCGAAAATGCACAACGACATCCGCCGCACTCGCTGCTAACTCCATATAAGGGTCCTCTGGACCCCACAGTTGGTCCAGCTGAGCATACTTTGGATCCGTAAACCTTCGGCGCAGCAGAAAAGGCTTGCCAGCTACAATATCTCTGGCCTGGCGCAGCTCTTCCTTTATAGCCCGCATTGCAGAGCGGGCATCCTTGGCTTCGGCAGTGGCCTTCCCCAGGTCTTCTTGCCCCGCTAGGCGCTCCTTCCCAGGAGCCTCATTGCGGTCGGTAGCATCTTTTAACTTCACGGCCATTTCGGTCATCTCTTGCCTACTCCGGCAGTGTGCGACCCTTTCGGCCGCTAACTCCTCGGCCGCCCTCGAGGCCGCTGCATTACTCCTTCTGGCCTGCTCCTTGGCTTGAGCAAGTTCGGTCCGAAGGCTCTCCACAGCAGCGGCACTATCTACATTTCACACACATGTTGTAAGGAGCTGGCTTCGGCTCCCTTACCAAGTGACCGCACAGAAACACTTACCTTGCGACTCATCAAGTCGCCTGTTGACCAGCGTGATGTCCGCATCCGCAACAGCGAGTTGCCGCTTTAGTTCAGCAACTCCATCAGTCCGGCTGGCCCCCGGACGACCCGCCACCTGCATCGGCACGGCGGAAATTTAAACCTGCGATTTTGATCCTCGGCACGCTGTCGATTTCGACAACCTACCGAGTCTCAGGGGCTACTATCTATACAGGGCGCATTCTATATGCAAAACTGTTAAAAGGTGTGTCATTTTTACGTACCTCAAACCCCGCCAGCAAACTCCTGATGGCATTATGCAACCCGCCTTTGGCGGACGAAATCCTTTCAATTGCCATGCTCATCAATGCGTGGTGATCTTCTGAGATAGACGCCTTCTCAAGCAGATCCTTCAGCCGTACACCAGTTGGCGCCGAACTATCCGGCTTTGCCAAACCAGGGGGCTCCCTCCGTGACGACACTTCAGGCTCGTCCGCCCTATCCGACGGCGCCCCGGACGGAGGCGTCTCGCTCTCCATCATCTCCGGACGAAGGTCCCCCGAAGACGAGCTCATTTGTGAAGGACGGAGATCCGAACTACAAGGTAAAAACTTTAGTTATCCACAGAAGCACAAATAGGGATGTCCCTTATTATAAAACTCCTTTCTTTCTACTTACAGCTCATTGGAGGGCTGATTCTTTAAGGGAGATTGTGCGGCCGGGGCCTCCCCGGACGTAGGACCCTCTGGCGAAGATTTCTTCCCCCGTTTAGGGGCTTTTGCCCCCGGGTCCTCAGAGGCAGTCCTCTTCTCCCCTTGGAGGGAGGGATTCTCGATCCCCCCTCTTTCAAGAGCCTCCTTAGGCGAGGCAGTAGCTTTCCTGCTTTCCCCTTCACCTTCCTCTAGAGGCGCAATCTCAAGCATCCAGACCAGCACGGAATCCGGCGCGGTCTCGGGGAGGGGGGCCGGACACCATATCAATTTTGCTTCCGCTATCCACTCCTGTTTAGAAAGAAGTTGGTCATAAGGAGAATCATCGAAAGGCAAACAAACGGTATGTCCGGACTTGGAACTACTTACTTGAGTATCCAGGCGATTGCAGCTTAGGCCAGCAACCTCGGTCAATTCCGGACAAGCCTCTTGCGATCCGAAGAATAATTTGTACATCTCCAGGGGTGTCATACCCATGAAGTGTTGAAGAATCCATGGGCCCTCCGGATTGAACTCCCACAGCCGGAGAGGGCGGCGTTTGCAGGGCGGGAGACGCCTAATTAGCATAACCTGCATTACCACCACCATATCAACCTCCCTCGTTTGGAGATCTCGAATCTGGCCCTGCAGTAGGGGCACGTCCTTTGACGGCCCCCAGTTGGGCCCTTGGTTGATCCACGACATCAACCGTCGTGGAGGTCCCGGGCGGAATAAGGGCGGCGACTTTTGTCTGCGGCTCCTCGGAACAGTAATATAGAACCACTCTTGCTGCCACGGGCCGAGCTCCTCTTGGAAGGAGCCAGCGGGCCACGGGGCATCGGCACTCCTACTTATGGCCGCCCCACCGCACTCCGCTTGACGCCCCCCGATCATCTTCGGCGCCACATTGAAGGTCTTCAGCCACAGGCCGAAGTGAGGGGTGACGCAGAGGAAGGCTTCGCAGACGACAATAAATGCGGAAATATGGAGGATGGACTCCGGAGCCAAATTGTAGAATTCCAACCCATAGTAAAACATGAGCCCTCTCACAAAAGGATCCATCGGGAAGCCTAAACCCCGACGGAGGTGGGATACAAAAACGACATACTCGCCGGGCTCGGGGGTGGGGATGGCCTGCCCTTCGGCAGGCAACCTGTGCGAAATCTCATAAGCCAGGTACTTGGCCTCCCGCAGCTTTAGCATGTCCTCCTCCGTGACGGAGGAGGGCATCCACCGGCCCTGGAGGTCGGAACCGTACATCGTTGAAGGTCTGAAGCGCTCGAATCCGGAGCTCTAGGTGCTGGAACTTGGAGCGGGGAGAGGATTCGATGGAGGATTGAAGAAAAGAAACGAGCCTTGGTCCCGTTATAAAGAGGGAGAATACCGAGAGCCGTCTCCGTGACCGTTTGGGACTCGCCTTCGATAAAGGGGGCGTGGCGACGGGCGCGGTTGGGTTACCCACGTCCGTATTGATGAGAATCCCGGATTAAGGGGGAACACGATCTCTGCTTCGACAAGACGTGCCAAGGAAACCGCTTCGCTAAATGCGCTGAGGTGGTAGAGTAAAAAATGATTCAAGTAATGGCTTGGTAGTGGCGTGACGTCATGCCACAAAAAACGTCAGCAGATTGAACTTGTGTATATATTATTCTCTCTACGGTGGAATGTGGAACTTATTTTGCAGAGCCGGACACTATCCTGGTGTTCGCAATCTTCTATCATTCGGAGGAATAACCCGCCTTGCAATGCCAAGCAATATACGCGCCGGACTTATCGTCATTGAAGCCTGGTTCAGGGGCTACTGAGGGAGTCCCGGATTAGGGGGTGTCCGGATAGCCGGACTACCATCATCGGTCGAACTATCATCGGCCTAACTATCATCATCATCGGCCGGACTATCATCATCATCGACCGGACTCCAAGACTATGAAGATACAAGATTGAAGACTTCGTCCCGTGTTCGGATGGGACTTTCCTTGGCGTGGAAGGCAAGCCTAGCGATACGGATACGTAGATCTCCTACTATTGTAACCGACTCTATGTAACCCTAGTCCTCTCCGGTGTCTATATAAACCAGATGGCTCTAGTCCGTAGGACCGAACAACAACAACAACCATTACAATCATACCATAGGCTAGCTTCTAGGGTTTAGCCTCCTTGATCTCGTGGTAGATCCACTCTTGTAAACATCCACAATATCAATATCAATCAAGCAGGACATAGGGTTTTACCTCCATCAAGAGGGCCCGAACCTGGGTAAAACATCGTGTCCCTTGTCTCCTGTTACCATACGCCTAGACGCACAGTTCGGGACCCCCTACCCGAGATCCGCCAGTTTTGACACCGACAGCCACCATGCATGCTAGATTGTTCCAGAGACTTATTCCTTTTTTAATTGTTGAGCAATGAGGTTGCGGGAGATAATGATGTGGAGAGAGGTGCGGGTATCTTTTGTAAAATTATCATAGTTTGCTCCCTATCCGTCAGATATAGATCATACGGCATGTATTACAAGATGGCAGGCACACCATCATCGCCAACTCGTTTTTTATAAGGGTATACAGATGATAAGTTTGCTGACTACTAAAGTAAAGTAGAATCTGTCCATGTTATGCAAGTAAATAAAGATGATTGTTTATCATACGGGTAAGGTTGGATGAAGGGTGGTAGGAACAAATGCTCCGCCTAGAGCATGTGTGTGTGAGATGGAGTCTTAGTGTGTGTTGTGTGTGTGTGTGTGAGAGAGAGAGAGAGAGAGAGAGGAGAGAGAGAGAGATGGAGTCTTAGTTTGTGTGTGTGAGAGAGAGAGAGAGAGATGGAGTCTAAGTGTGTGTGTGGGGGGGTG
>NC_041391.1:148198843-148316660 GCF_002162155.2 Triticum dicoccoides
TATTGGTTTCGGGGATATAGGGGAAGAGTGAGAGGCGCGCGGGGTGGGGGGGGGGTAGCTAGAAGGAGATTGTTAAGTGTGAGTGTCGGTGTCAAAACCGGCAGATCTCGGGTAGGGGGTCCCGAACTGTGTGTCTAGGCGGATGGTAACAGGAGACAAGGGACATGATGTTTTTTACCCAGGTTCGGGCCCTCTCGATGGAGGTAAGACCCTACTCCTGCTTGATTAATAGTGATGATATGGGTAGTACAATAGTAGATCTACCACGAGATCAGAGAGGCTAAACCCTAGAAGCTAGCCTATGGTATGATTGTTGTTCGTCCTACAAACTAAAACCCTCCGGTTTATATAGACACCGGAGAGGGCTAGGGTTAAACAGAGTCGGTTACAATGGGAGGAGATCTACATTTCTGTATCGCCAAGCTTCCCTTCCATGCCAAGGAAAGTCCCATCCGGACACGGGACGAAGTCTTCAATCTTGTATCTTCATAGTCCGGGAGTCCGGCCAAAGGTCATAGTCCGGCCATCCGGACACCCCCTAATCCGGGACTCCCTCAGTAGCCCCCGAACCAGGCTTCAATGATGACGAGTCCGGCGCGCAAATTTGTCTTCGGCATTGCAAGGCGGGTTCTTCTCCAAATCCCATGTACCTATTAAATAGTGTCCGGCTTCTGGTGAATGCTGTGCTCCTTGGCTTCTGCGCCCAATAATGGCCATCTTCCACGTGTCAAACAAATGCGAAAAGCCAGGGTGTTTTTTTCATTTACCTCCCTAACTGTGCAAATGAGCTGCCTATAAAAGAGACGGGGATTTAGATCCGAATCACACCATCCTCCCTTCGCGAGCTTTCATCGGAGCGTATTCGACAAAGATCCATTCCATCATGGTCGGTCGACGCAGTTCCTCCTCTCGCCCTCCCAGTCGTCAGCCTGGAGATTGGGAGAGATGCTCCGTCCCGCACAGCGAGCTAGTGGCGCTCCAAGCCAAGGGGTTACTTCCCCTGGCCTACATGGTCCCGGTTCGAGCCGGGCTTGCCACCTATAGTGGTGGAGAGCAAGCGGAGAGCGTCCCCAATCCCTCCAAAGGAGAGCGGGTATGCCTTGTCCCTTATTTGATAAGAGGGCTCGAATTTCCAATTCATCCGTTTCTCCGGGGGCTCTTGGAGTTCTACGACCTCCAATTGCACAGCCTTATGCCTGCCTCCATATTGCATATTGCGGGCTTCGTAGCCCTTTGCGAGCTATTTTTGGGTATCGAGGCTCATTTCGCGCTGTGGAAGAAGCTGTTCTGCCTCGTGCCCCGTTCTCATGAGGGGTCGATATATCAAGTGGGCGGAGCCGAACTATGGCGCATCGCCGGGACCGGATATCTATCCGGAACCCCAAAGAAGGCGTCCCAAGACTGGCCTTCAGAATGGTTTTATATAGAAGACGTACCCCTGCCGGACCCTATCCGGATCGGCCTCCCCGAGTTCGACAATGCTCCTCTGAAGAAGCGCCTAACCTGGCGCCCACGGAGCCCTCAGAAGGAAAGTGACAAGGACGTCCTTTACCTGATGAACCGGATAAGGTTGTTAGCCCATTCTAGACTGACCATGATCGAGGTCATGGCCACATGCGTTATGCGGGGGGTGCAGCCGCTTCAGTACAGAGGCCACCCCATGTGGGATTTCAACGGGGAGGACGACGCTACCCGGTGTGGCCACAAGGGCCGGATTCGGCTGCCACTCTAATGAAGATATTGTCCTCTTTGTACAAGGGAGAAGAGGAGGAATTCCTCCGTGTCAACCCATGGGGCGGATTTTCTATGTACAATCCTCCAAGCTGGGTAAGCGAACACTTTCACTTGCCCATCCGTTTTCATATCCCCATAGTTAAGTACTTAGTCTAGCAATTTCAACGCAGGAGCTACGCCAGACTGTAAAGGATATAAACAACCCTCCTCCACAACCCGAGGACTCGGAACGGTCCCTCGATCCGGACTCCCAAGAGGACCCGGACTTATGTGTGGAGCTGATTGATGGGGTGTTTCATCAATTGAGCAAGGACGACACCTTAGTGGCCATTACGGCCGATTATCCCGGACTACTTCCCGCCTCACAAGTAACCAAGACCAAAGTCCCAGCACTCTTAAAATGATCCATCCGTACTTATTTTTGATCACCGTATATCAACGGCGTCTGTGCAGGGGAAGTCCTTGAGGCGGAGGGCCGAGCCTGCGGTGGCTAGCCAACAAGGGGCATCAAGGTCCGGCAGGCTGAAAACAAGCGCGGTCCGGATTGAGACGCCGACGGAACGGTAAGTCGTGCCATTTTATCCCTCAGGTTTTATTCCCTTGAGGCGTACCCATGCTCGTGCTCTTTTCAGGAAAAAGAGCACTCGCTGGACTATATCCGGAGAGGTTGCTAAGAGCACCTCCACCGGCCAGGCTCCAAGGCCAGGTCCGGAAGCGGAGGCGGGCAGTAGGCGCGCACCGGACGTTCCTCCGATAGAGGATGCGGACGGGTTGTCTGCCACCAATTCAGAGGTGGAGAGTGCCATGAACCACAGGCGTCGCCGGACAGTTCTTCATGACGCTTGTTTCTCCCAAGAGGCGTTAGATGCCTTCAATACGGGAGATGTGTACCTCCGTGCCGCTCAAAATGGTCTAGCCAGAGCCACAGAGCAGTATGTAAAAGACATACGGGTGAGAAAATTTGATGGTTATATATGTCAGTAGCCCCCGAGACCTAAAACAGTTAGAACAACTGATTTAAGGATCATTTGTTATGAAGGATCTTACAGAAAGGAATACTCAACTATCCCAAGAGCTGGAAGAGTGCAAGGCCCAACTTGAGGCCGCACTAGCCGCGACAGGGGAGGCCAAGGAGACCCCCTCTGGTAATATATGCTTCGAAAGATAAGTATGTTGAAGAGTACGGCATGCTTGCAAATCTGACAATAATGTTGTAGATGGCGCTGGAGTGGATCCGGACAAGCAACAACTCTTGCGCCAGTTAAAGGCCGGCGAGAGCGTGCTTACGAGGGTGAGGCAAGAGAAGAATAAGCTCCAAGATGCCAACACCTAGTTGGGCGAGGAACTAAAAGATGTTCGTGCTCAGCTATCGGACTCTGTGAAGGAGAACCGGCGACTTCGACGCGGCATTTTTAGTAAGTGCTTGAACGAACTACGAAAAAAAAGAGTTCGGCGAGGAAGTCGATTTACAGAGTTATGTCTGTAGGTATGCTGACAGGTCGACCTGTGGAGGAAATGTCCGGTTCTACGGGTGACCTTCTTCCCGAGCCCTCACAACTGCACGAACGAGTTCGACAGGTGATGCAAGGCGTCGCCCAGGCCTTGTGGCCGTCCGTCTCCGTGCCTGAAGGCCTTGGAGAGCTTGCAGAGAAGCTAAAGGGAGCACGGCGGTGCTTCCGATTATGGAAGATATTGGCCTGCGGTCAAGGCGCCAGGGAAGCCTGGGCCATGGTGAAGACGCGGTACACGAAGGCTGACCCAAACCACATGGCCGAGGTCGGACCTGTGGGGCCCGATGGGAAGGAGATCCATGTCAGTTTAGTGTACGGCTAGGTAGAGTTGGCCGCAAAATATTCCCAACAGGACTGTAAGCTAGACAGCCTGTTGGATGGTATTGAAGAGGAATATACCCAGTCAAATTGACTATGTAATTTAAAATGACATGTAAAATTCCTTCTAGCCGGATCGTAGATCGTTTGTCATAGCGGACCTTTTCGCTTCAACCTCGGGACCCGATAGTCCGGAGTGCGTCCGAATACCCTCTCGGTTTTGTAAGAACCAGGGCATGCGCGGAGACCAGGCGTAGGGGTCATTAGTGCTTTATCAGACAAGTGCCCAACTAGTTAAGTTATATTACATGGTTAGTAAGAAACATCTTCCAGGGAGAATAGTTACGTTAGGGGTTCCTTTCCCTGGGAGGCATGCCCTAAAGTGCATGTCCGAACTGCGAAAAAAGGAGAAAGCATCTGGGGGCGGATAAATAAACGAGGTAAAAATCATCTTTTAGTTCACCAACCGAATATTCCCTTAAGAACGCTAGCTTTCGGCTTCACCCAGTCTGAGGTACACATCCGGCTGACCCGGCAGTAACAATCGCAGAGGTGCTCCCTTTACCACCTAGCTGAACAATCGGCAATGTAGGGGTAAGCACAGGAGCCAGGCAACCTAGCTTGGTGAAAACTTAAGTCATATCGATGCATATAATGGTGAATAAAAGGGACATGCGGAAGTGTGACACATGTGTTGGGCATGACGCCCATATGAACAAGCTTATGTTAAAGAAGCCCCCAGGTATAATGAGCACGGATAGCGCGTCAATTGTGTGTGAACGAGGCGCAAACGAGCCCTTAGAAGGCTGTAATAGAAAAGCAGGGAGAAGGAGAGAAATATAAGACATCTAATGTGTAAAAAATAGACAGAGGAAGGAGACGAACACAGAATCCGGCGCTAGGCGTAGAATCTTCGTAGGCGTGCTGCGTTCCATGGGTTCGGCTCGAGTCGGTTATCCGATGCATTTCGCAGACTGTACGCTCCACCAGTCAGGACTTGGTCGATTATGAAGGGACCTTCCCATTTGGGCCTGAGTTTGTCCTTTTTCTTGTCCGGCAGGCGTAGAACTAATTCGCCAACATTGTAAGTTTTGGCCCGTCCTTCTCTGCATTGATATCTTCGAGCCTGCTGTTGATAGAATGTGGAACGGGCTTTTGCGACGTCACGCTCCTCCTCCAATGCGTCCAAACTGTCCTACCAATCGAGTTTGTCTTCTCTTTCTTCGTACAAGCGCACGCGAGGTGAGTCATGAATTATTTCGCAGGGCAGGACTGCCTCTGCGCCGTATACCATAAAAATGGTGTGAATCCGGTAGTGCGATTTGGCGTGGTCTGCAGCCCCCAGAGTACGGAGTCGAGCTCCTCTTCCCAGTGCGTGTTAGATTCCTTGAGGGACCGCACTAGTCTGGGTTTGATGCCGCTCATGATTAGATCATTTGCCCGTTCGACTTGACCGTTAGTTTGTGGGTGATAGACTGAAGCGTAGTCGAGCTTGATGCCCATGTTTTTGCACCAGAGTTTTACCTCGTCGGCCGTAAAGTTCATGCCGTTATCAGTGATGATGCTATGGGGGATGCCGTAACGGTGTACGACCCCTGATATGAAGTCTATCACTGGTCCGGATTCGGCCGTCTTGACAGGCTTGTCCTCTATCCATTTGGTGAATTTGTCAACCATGATCAATAAGTAATTTTGCTTGTGGGTTCCCCCTTTAAGGGGTCCGACCATGTCAAGCCCCCAGACCGCGAAGGGCCAGGTGATGGGTATAGTTTGGAGGGCGGTGGGTGGCATATGGCTTTGGTTAGAAAATAATTGGCAACCGACGCATCATTGGACTAAGTCCTAAGCATCTGCCCGGGCCGTCGGCCAATAAAATCCAGTACGGAAGGCCTTGCTTACAAGGACCCGGGCTGCGACGTGGTGCCCGCCGAGTCCGGCATGAATTTCAGCCAGAAGGTTCCGCCCTTCCTCTTCGGAGATACACCTTTGAAGGACTCCGGTGGTGCTTTTCTTATAAAGCTCTCCTTCATGGACTTTGTAGGATTTAGATTCCCGCGCTATGCAGCGTGCCTCGTTTTGGTCCTCGGGGAGTTCCTGCCTAGTTAGGTAGGCTAAGAATGGTTCTATCCACGGGGCAATGAGTGCCATAATTACGTGGGCCGAGGATGTTACTTCGTTGGCAGAGCCTCCCGTTGTGTCAGAATGTTCGGTGTCAGGTGGTGCGGCTGAGTCCGGGTTGTTATTTTCGGATTCCCCTTCCCATTGTACAGATGGCTTGAATAGCCTCTCCAAGAAAATGTTGGGGGGGGGGGGGGACTGCATCGCGCTTTGCGCCGATGCGTGCCAAGACATCTACTGCCTGATTGTTTTCCCGGGCTATATGGTGAAATTCGAGCCCCTCGAACTGAGCTGACATTTTTAGGACGGCATTGCGATAAGCTGCCATTTTTGGATCAAAATCTCCATTTATTTGGGATATCGTGAGGTTTGAATCCCCACGCACCTCTAGGCGTTGAATGCCCATGGAGACTGCCATCCGGAGACCATGTAGAAGGGCCTCGTATTCGGCTGCATTGTTAGAGTCCGTATACATTATCTGGTGTACATATTGAACTGTATCTCCTGTTGGGGACATCAGAACGACGCCAGCCCCCAGACCCGCTAGCATTTTGTTGCCGTCGAAGTGCATGATCTAGTTGGAATATGTGTCGTACTCTTTAGGGAGTTCGGCTTCAATCCATTCAGCGAGAAAGTCAGCCAAAACTTGCGACTTGATAGCTCGCCGTGGCTTATAGGCTATGTCGAATGGGAGGAGCTCAATGGCCCATTTGGCAATCTGGCCCATCGTGTCGTGGTTGTTTATAATATTATTAAGAGGTACTTCGGAGGCTACTGTTATTGAACACTCTTGAAAGTAGTGTCGTAGCTTCCGGGATGCCATGAACACTGCGTACGCTATCTTTTGGTAATGCGGGTACCGTGACTTGCATGGAGTGAGGACAGTGGACACGTAGTAGACTGGTTTTTGAAGGGGGAATTTGTGTCCATCCGTTTCTCGTTCGATGATGAGCACTGCGCTTACAACTTGATGAGTTGCCGCAATGTATAATAACATTGGTTCGCCGATGTTAGGCGCGGCCAGGACTGGGTTTGTTGCCAATATGGCTTTTATTTCTTCGAGTCTGGCCGTGGCAGTGTCCATCCACTCAAAGTGTTCGGTGCGCCGGAGGAGGCAATAAAGGGGTAATGCCTTTTCTCCCAAGCAGGAGATGAAGCGGCTTAGAGCCGCCACGCATCCAGTCAATTTTTGTATTTGTTTGAGGTCCTTTGGAATATCCAATTGTGACAGAGCTTGGATCTTGGCTGGGTTTGCTTCAATTCCTCTACCGGATACAATGAAGCCCAAGAGCTTTCCGGTTGCTACGCCGAAAACGCATTTTTCCGGGTTAAGCTTGATGTCATATGTTCGGAGGTTATCGAACGTGAGCCTCAAGTCGTCTACTAGAGTTTCGACATGCTTGGTTTTGACGACCACGTCATCCACGTATGGTTCAACTGTTTTGCCGATCTGGTTGGCCAAACATGTCTGAATCATGCGCTGATATGTTGTGCCGGCGTTTTTGAGCCTGAAGGGCATTGTGTTAAAGCAGAATGGGCCATATGGGGTGATAAATGCCGTTGCAGCTTGGTCTGGCTCTGCCATCTTAATTTGATGGTAGCCAGAGTATTCGTCGAGGAAACACAATGAATCGTGTCTTCCGATAGCATCGATGATTTGATCAATGCGGGGGAGGGGGAAGGGATCCTTTGGGAAAGCCTTGTTGAGGTCCTTGAAATCGATGCATAGGCGCCAGGATTTGTCCTTCTTTGGTACCCTCACCAGGTTTGCTAGCCAATCCCGATGTTTTATATCTATGATGAATCCCGCTTCCAGTAGTTTGTGTCAGGACCCCGACTCAATGCCACATCGATCTAGCATGTAACACATCATATCACTTTGCGGCCTCACGCACGGTAATCCCACGGGTGTCGCCTTACCTTTGCCCGGGACCGTTTGCGCCTTTTGGCACACGTATATGATAGCGTCGCTAGCATCCATATGATAAGGAGTCCGGGCTGACATGGCTAGTCGTAAACCCAAAGTGGCACAAACTTACAGGGACAGGCATCCATGACCCAGCATCGAACGTGTCGGTCATCAGCGAGTGAATCCAGGCTGTAGCACTGGGCTAGCAGGACTCCGGTGAACCGGGCTGTAGCGGGCTAACAGGACTTCGGTATTCATCGCGTGACATTTCCCCGAAGGGACAGACACAGGAACGAAGAAGGACACATGCCGGCCAGCCTAAGTGTTCCGGAGCAGTAGCAAGCTACCCTGGCTCGGTGGAAACACTAGGAGACATTTCCCGGTAAGAGGGGCTACTGAGGATAAACAACTAAATAGTCAGATCCCACACATACCAAGCATTTTAATAACATACACACAATATGCTCGATATGTGCAAATACAACATGGCATCACAACATGACTCTATGACTCAAGTATTTTATTCAATAGACTCCGAGGAGCGAGATATTACAATCATGGGTCTCATGACCCAACATTCAGAGCATACAAATCAAAGCACATGCGGAAGCTTAACTTGTCTGAGTACAGACATCTACAAATGAAAAAGGCTGAGAAGCCTGACTATCTACCGGATCCTGCCGAGGGCACAAGATCGTAGCTGAGGTAACAACTAAACGTCGAAGTCCATGCGGAACTACTAGTGAGATTGAAGTCTCTCTGCAAAAACATAAAATAGGCAAACGTGAGTACAAATGTACCCAGCAAGACTTACATCAGAACTAACTACATATGCATCATTATCAATCAAGGGGATGGTGGGGTTTAACTGCAGCAAGCCAGCTTTGACTCGGTGGCTATCCTGAACTACGACTGCAAGTAACTTTTGAGGTGGCGCACACGAGTCCACATATTCACCAACCAATACACCACTATGGATCCGCTCCCGTCTCCCTACGAGAACGCCATCCATAGCACTCACGCTTATCTTGCGTATTTTAGAGTATCCACTTTCACTTGTCTATGAACTATACAGGCAACCCAGAAGTCCTTTTCCGCGGACACGGCTATTTGAATAGATGATGTTAACCCTGCAGGGGTGTACTTCTTCACACACGCTCTCACCACTTACCGCCGTTTACACGACATGTACTCAGCAACCTTCAAGCGGAAGCCCAACGTGGGTGTCGGCCACGACCTACCTAAACACTCAAGTCTCTAGTCCAGGTTTATCGCCTATTCGGGTTCCATACGCGAGGAGATCCGGCCGGGGTTTCGCTCACAGCCCCAAACGATGTGAACAGGGTTCCCGAGACACCAAACGGGCGCCCGGTACACCGTGCCACGGTGTATCTACCGCATCACAGCCCACCCCTCGGGTCAGCGCTGCCCACGGCCTCCAACACATATCCTACAAACACCAGAAACTAGTTGCAACTCCTGGACAGAGAACAAGGGTGATTAAGAAGCCGAGAGGGTCCATTGGTTTCGGGCCCAATGCGTGGTAGTAGCTATTTCATGGATCACAAACACAGAACTCAGTTCCTGAGGACGGTTGCAATGAGACAACCCACCATGTACTCCTACATGGCCTCTCACCGCTACCTTTACCAAATCGTGTTCACACACTTAGCTCACACATAGTAGGACATGTTCACACACCTCTGATTCATCCCCGATGAATCAGACCTGACTCAACTCTAAGCAATAGCGGGCATGACAAACAAACATGAATGAGTAGGCACAACAGGGCTCAAACAACTCCTACTCATGCTAGTGGGTTTCATCTATTTACTGTGGCAATGACAGGTCATGCAGAGGATAAAGGGGTTCAGCTACCGTAGCAAGTAACAGATGAGTCGTTGTTGTCCTAATGCATTAAAAGAGAGCAAGAGCGAGAGAGTGGGATTATATCGGAATGAACAAGGGGGTTTTGCTTGCCTGGCACTTCCGAAGATAGCATTGAGTCTTCATCAGTGTCAACGATCACAACGTCGGTATAACGTCTACCGAAAGGGAACAACACCAGCAAACAGAGAAGAAACACGATCAATGCAATGCACAATATGATGCATCCTATGACATGGCAATATGAATGTGTTTTGGGCTAATACAAGCTAGAACAGGTTGAGATGAGTCCATTTGAACCCAAGATTCAAATGCAAACCCATTTGAAAAGGTCATATTAGTGCATTACCTTGTTTCACCTAAACAGCAAGGTTAAAGTGTTCTAACATGCATGAAAACGGTACAGATGGATAGATTGGATTTTTCTGATCATTTTTCATATATAATTTATTTCATTTGGAGTTACGGTTGAATTTCTATGATTTTTAGAAGTTTATACTATTTTCTGGAATTTCCTGATTTATTTTTAAACCAGAAAGTCACTTATTGCGTCAGCACTGTGTCATGCTTGCATCAGCAAGTCAACAGTGCTGACCAGGTCAAACCTGACCAGTGGGGTCCACTGGTCAGTCTCATAGGGCTGCGTTGGTCACTGACGTGTAGGGCCAGTCAAGGGCCAGGTCAGCATGGTCAACGCTGACGTGTGGGGCCCGCTTGGTTTAAATAAAACTGAACAGAAATTAAACTGGTGTTAGTTAAGGGCGTGGGGCCCAGTAGTCAGTGAGAGAGGAAGTTAGTTAGCCTCGTCATTAGCAGTTAACGGCATTGCCACGTCGGCTTGCCGGTGTTCAGCCGGCGACGACCAAAACTACGGCGGGAGCTCGCTGCAGTGGCGCTGCGAGCGGTTTTGGCCAAGCCAAGGGCACCAGAGGGTTGCCCTTGCTCGCGCGCATCCAAAGGGGGCACGCGGGAGGTGCGGGGTGGCCGGAGCTCGCCGGAGTGGCGGCCGCGGCGGCTGCCGGAGCTACGGGTTCGAACGACGCGAGGCCACAGAGGACGGGAGGGCTGGCTAAGGGGCTCATCGAGCTCCTGAAGATGCTAGGAGCACGGTGTCGTGCTCGGTTTCGAGCCTTACTGGCTGCAGTGACGGCGGCGACATCGCCGATGGCGTGGGGTTCTCGGCCAAGACGAGGCTATGGCCTAGAGGTCGAAAGAGACCAGGGGAGAAGGGGAGGACGACTCGGGGGCTCACCGTGAGTCCATTTGGTGGGTCAGTGGGCTCGAGGGCGGCCGGAGTGCAGCGAATCGATGGCGAGGGGCTCGGGTGCCCGAGGTTGGAGATGACCGCGATGACGATGAAGCAGGGCCTCCTGGCGTCTTGTAGCTCGATTGGGAGGACGAGGAGGTTCCTGTGGTTCTTCTAGACTCGGCGGAAGGGTGAGGGGTACCCGGTGGCCGCGGTGGTGCTCGTCGGCGGCAGCGGGTGTGTTCGGTGGCTGCGTGCGAGAGAGCCAGAGGAGGAGAGGAGCTCGGGGAGAGAGTGAGAGGCCTGGGGGGTGCGTGGCTGTCTCCGTGGCGCTGGAAGGGCCTCGAGGGCGTGAGGCAGGCAGGGAGGAGGCCACGGCATCGCCATCGCTCGCCACCGAGCTGCTTCGGGGCGAGGGGAGGAAGACGACAGGAAAAGGTGGGTTGGGCCGCGCTGGGCCGGTCCTGTTGGGCCACCAGGTAAGTTTCTCTCTCTCTTCTTTTATTTATCGTTTTCTGTTTTCTGCAACTTTGTGACTTTATTAAAAAATACCAGACCAAACCCAAGAATCATGAAACTGATCAATGCCACTGTTTGAAATATAACCAACAGCAAACATTTTAGTTTATGATTATTTGAGCATTTAAACTATTTATTAGCATTTAAATGCCCAAATGCAAATACTTTATGATTTAATTCAAGAATCCAGGAATAACCTAGATATATGTTCATAATTTTTGGCAGGGGTTTTCACCTTTATTAGAAATCATGAACATTTTCAAAGGCATTTTGGGTTCATTGAAAATGATTTTATTTGAGCCTATTTGCATTCATTTGGTGCTAGGGTTTAAACAATCCCCATTTCAAGTTTAACTGAAATTTGAACATGATCCAACACATGACAAGCTAGCTCAGAGCAAACCAGAAGCTAGGGATGTGACAGTTTGGCTAGCTCCTCTCCCATGGCTTGTCTCTTAGGTTCAGAGAAACGTCGAAGAGCCTGCTTAACAGGCTTGAATCCTTTTAGGATGTTTAGGCTGTGCTCGGCCAACCTGCGTGGGATTCCTGGCATGTCTGAAGGGTGCCAGGCAAAGATGTCCCAATTTTCGTGTAGGAATTCTTGTAGTGCGGCGTCTACATCAGGGTTTAATTGTGCCCCGATGGAGGCCGTTTTTGTAGGGTCCGTTGGATGGACTTGGAATTTGACTATTTCGTCTGCCGGTTTAAAGGAGGTGGACTTGGATCTTTTGTCGAGTATCACGTCGTCACTGTCCACTGTGGAGCACAGCGCAGTCAATTCCTCGGCCGCTAGGGCTTCGGATAATGCCTCAAGGGCTAGTGCGGCTGTCTTGTTTTCGGCGCGGAGTGCTATGTCCGGGTCACTAGCAAGAGTGATGATTCTGTTGGGTCCGGGCATTTTGAGCTTCATGTACCAGTAATGGGGTATAGCTTGAAAATTTTTTAATGCCTCTCGCCCTAATAGAGCGTGGTATCCGCTGCTGAACGGGGCCACTTGAAATGTGACCTCCTCGGACCTGTAATTATCCGGTGTGCCGAACACCACATCCAGTGTGATTTTTCCTGTACAGCACACTTCCCAACTGGGGATTATTCCTCTAAAGGTTGTGTTGCTTCGCTCAATGTGGCTCTAGTCTATTTCCATTTTTCGAAGGGTTTCCTCATAAATGAGGTTCAATCGGCTGCCACCGTCCATGAGTACCTTGGTAAGTCGAAAGTCGTCCACTATCGGATTAAGGACCAATGCCGCTGGTGCTCGGGCTGTTCGGAATTTAGGTTCGTCACTGGCATTAAAGGTAATAGCCGTGTCACTCCATGGGTTTATTGTTGCTACCTGGTAGACTTCGGTAAGGCTGCAGAGTGTTCGTTTCCGCATATTGTTTGATGCGGAAGTCTCGAAGACTGTTGATACCGTACTGGTATTCTTGGGGTGGTGCTTTGCAGATTCTGGAGTTAGAAGCTCCTCGCCACTTCTGGCCACCTGCCGGAGTATCCAACATGCTCTAAGGCTATGAGTTGGTGTGACGCCCTCTGTACTATGAATTTTACAGGGTCCATTGAGCCATCCCTCCAGTACGGTTCCATACCCTATAGAGGGTTTTTGTTTTTTGGTGTTTAGCCCAGGTGCCTGGCGATAATGCGCCCTTTTATTTCAGACTGGGGTTGTATTCAGGGCCGGATCGTCCTAGAACTTTATTTCGGTTTTTCGGACGCTTTCCATCGCACATTATTTTCGTACCATGGATGCCAAGTCAGCAAAGCATGTAATATCACGGCGACTTATGGCGTTGAGGATTCCGATGTCCGTGCAATTATTGCAGAAGGATGAAATTGCATCCTCCTCGCGGCAGTCCTCTATCCTGTTCATAACCAGGAGGAATTTGGCCCAATAATGATGTACTGTTTCCGTGGGCTCTTGCCGAATTTGGGATAGATCCCTTATGTTAGGGTGGGCGGGTGGAGTTAAATCCGGAACCTCGCCCGATCTGAGGCTCAGGGGCCAAGGAGTTTCCGAATTCGGAAGCTTGGGTTCTTGGATGTTGTCCAATGAATCTGGCCCGCTGCCTGACTTTAGGTTCAGGGCTTGAGTGACGTCCTCCCCTCCGCGGGTATCCGTCTTGGAGGGATCGGGAATCCGGACATATTTGGTCCTAAAGATGGGTATAGATTCGTCGCATTGTTCCTCCACCACTGCGACGTGGTGGGTGACCTGGGGAGAGTCAATTTCTCTCGGATCGGGTTTAAGCCCAATCTAATCGTAGTCTGTAGCGACTCCCAGGGCAGTGATGCGATCCAAGAGCTCATTTAAGGAAGAGAGCTCCATCGGATCTAACTGCTCGGCGAGTTCCGAGTTGACGTGGAGATTGCTTTCGATGACCCGAGAAGTCATCGTCGGCGCGGCGGCCGAACAGGCGGTCATAAGAAAACCGCCTAGCCAGAGAGTTTGGCCGATATCCAAAGCTCCTTTAGCAACAGCGTCGTCTTTAAAGACGGGATGTGGAATCCTTCCTGATGGCGATAGCACAGTGGAACTCTCAATGAAAGAACAAATGTCGGTGTCAAAACCGGCGGATCTCGGATAGGGGGTCCCGAACTGTGCGTCTAGGTGGATGGTAACAGGAGACAAGGGACACGATGTTTTTTACCCAGGTTCGGGCCCTCTCGATGGAGGTAAAACCCTACTCCTGCTTGATTAATATTGATGATATGGGTAGTACAAGAGTAGATCTACCACGAGATCAGAGAGGCTAAACCCTAGAAGCTAGCCTGAGGTATGATTTTTGTTCGTCCTACGGACTAAAACCCTCCGGTTTATATAGACACCGGAGAGGGCTAGGGTTACACAGAGTCGGTTACAATGGGAGGAGATCTACATTTCCGTATCGCCAAGCTTGCCTTCGACGCCAAGGAAAGTCCCATCCGGACACGGGACGAAGTCTTAAATCTTGTATCTTCATAGTTTGGGAGTCCGGCCAAAGGTCATAGTCCGGCCATACGGACACCCCCTAATCCGAGACTCCCTCAGTGAGTGTGTGTTTTGCCCATCCAGGCGGAAGTTATGTGCACAAAAGAGGAGAATGATTCGATGTGGCATTAGGATTGAGCGTAATTAACTATGTATGGACACATAGAGACCTTGAACGTGCATGTGTGAGAGGTATACATGTATACGTGGGATTTGTGTGTGTGCGCGCGCATCATCGAGATAAAAGAAAGAAGACATAAGTCCTAAGATCAACAACATGGGAGAGACGGATCGGTATCACAATATGCATGCATGTGAGAATGCAGGGAAGAAGGCCCGACAATTGAGCATGTCTTTTTGTCTTTAAGAGATAGTGGCGTGGGCTGGAGCATGCATCTATGGCGAGTAGAGGGGGTGAGGCGCAACGATTGTGCAAAAGAGATCAACCTATAAATGCATATGTATGGATAGACATATATAGTGTGGGTGATAGGAAGCAAGACTACGTGCGAGAAATAAATGTTGACGGAGAAACTACAGATAGATACAGAGATGGAGATGCTAGCTAGAGAGACATCTGTTAGTTTGGGTGTCGGAGATGACCGTCGGGTGGTGTCGGTGTCAAAACCGGCGGATCTCGGGTAGGGGGTCCCGAACTGTGCATCTAGGCGGATGGTAATAGGAGACGAGGGACACGATGTTTTTACCCAGTTTCGGGCCCTCTCGATGGAGGTAAAACCCTACTCCTTCTTGATTAATATTGATGATATGGGTAGTACAAGAGTAGATCTACCATGAGATCAGAGTGGCTAAACCCTAGAATCTAGCCTATGGTATGATTGTTGTTCGTCCTACGGACTAAAACTCTCCGGTCTATATAGATACCGGAAAGGGCTAGGGTTACAAAGAGTCGGTTACAATGGGAGGAGATCTTCATATCATATCGCCAAGCTTGCCTTCCACGCCAAGGAAAGTCCCATCCAGACACGGGACGGAGTCTTCAATCTTGTATCTTCATAGTCCAGGAGTCCGGCCAAAGGTGATAGTCCGGCCATCCGAACACCCCCTAATCCAGGACTCCCTCAGTAGCCCCTGAACCAGGCTTCAATGACGACGAGTCCGGCGTGCAAGTTGTCTTCGGCATTGCAAGGCGGGTTCCTCCTCCGAATATTTCATAGAAAATGTTGAACACCAGGGTAGTGTCCGGCTCTGCAAAATAAGTTCCACATGCCACCGTAGAGAGAATAATATTTGCGTTAATCGGATCTGCTGACGTATTCCGCGGCGTGACATCATGTCACGGCCAGGCTTTTATTCATTTTATTGTTCCACCTCAGCGCGTTTAGCGAGGCAGTTTCCTTGGCACGTCTTCTCAAAGCAGAGATCGTGTCCCCTTATTCCGGGATTTTCATCAATACGGGCGTGGGTAACCCAACCGCGCACTTAACCGCGGCGCTTGGGGTATAAGCGAGTTCTATTAGGCCGGTGGGGGGCTCGTAGTTTTGGCCGCCCATATAAGGGGATAAGAATCCGTCCTTTCCATTCACGCCTTCTTCCTCTTCTGCTTATCCATCCCTGCGTGCTCGAGCTCCAGCGCCCAAGCCCGCACTTCCCACCTCAACCTTCTCCAGCCATGTCCGGATTGGGAGGCAGATGGATGGCCTCCTCCGTCAAGGAGGGGCAAATCAAAAAACTGAGGAAGGCCGGATACTTGTCTAACGACATCGCGCACCGGCTTCCAGATGTGGGGCAACTCATCCCCACCCCCGGGCCCCATGAGAGGGTTGTTTTTCTTCCCCATTTCCTCTGCGGACTGGGTTTTCCACTTCACCCATTCGTCTGGGGGCTCATGTTCTACTACGGCCTGGACTTCCACGATCTGGCCCCGAACTTCATCCTCAACATCTTGGTGTTTATCGTCGTGTGTGAGGCCTTCCTCCGAATCCAGCCCCACTTTGGCCTATGGCTGAAGATCTTTAGCATCAAGCCAAAGGTTGTGAAAGGCCGACAAGCGGAATGCGGAGGCGCCATGGTGGGCAAGATAGCCAACGTCACCTGGCTCGAGGGTGCCTTCGTGGAAACCATCAAAGGGTGGCAATCGGGGTGGTTTTATATCACCGAGCCGCGTGACCCTAAGTGGGCAGTGGCCCCCGAATTTCGATCCAGCATCCCCACCCGGCTCACATCCTGGAAAGAAACGGGCCTGTCGTGGGGCAATCCGGCAGAGGTGACTAGACTCCAAACCTGCGTCCGAGACCTGGTGACCAAGAAGGTCAAGCTTGTCAACGTGGTCCAGGTCATGCTCTTTCGCCGGATCCTCTAGTGTCAATGACGGGACTTCAATTTGTGGGAGTTCGACCCGGCCCAGCACCAGACTCTATCCCGGCTCTTCGAAATGAAGCACGAGGATGCCTGGAAGGTGCTTTTAAAGAGTTCCGAGGTCTCCCCTCCCGTCACCGAGGATCGCGGATTCTGTGCCGAGCGCCAAGCCAGCACGGTGAGCTTGATTTTCCCTTTACGAGGTATTTGTTTTTCATTGCGGGATCTAAACTCCCATCTCCTTAACAGGACTAGCAGAAAAAGGCTGGAAAGATCAACTGTCCGGCTCCCTTGCCCGAAGACCCAGCAGACGCCCACTTGACGAAGCTGCTGGTCCCGGCACCTCACGTGGTGCCGGAGAAGAAGGCCAAGAAGAAGGCCACGGGGACTCGAAACAGTTTCCGGCGCCTGGTGGTGTCGGATTCATCGCCCGACAACCCCGAAGAACCCTCCGCCTCTGAAGACGAGGAGGAGGAGGAAGAAGAAGCCTCTCCCCCTCCAACGGGGGAAGGAAAGAAAAGGAAGGCCGCCCCAACTAGGGAGGCCGGAGGGTCCAAGAAAGGGAGAACCCTCCTTCCGAACTACACCTCCGATGCCGAAGACGGCGGGGAGGAATGGCCATCCAGGGTCAAGCCCCTGGCAAAATCGTAAGCATCCGGTCATCCGAATAACTTATGACGCCCCTCCATTACTTGGCATTTTCTGACACCGAATTCGATCATGTAGTCCGCCCAAGGCCCATCTCGATGATTCGACGAGCGGCTCCTTGGATTCGTCGGATGTGAATAGCGCTTCACTTCCGATGGCCTCCTCCCCTCTCCCTACGGACGACGCCGAGGTGGAGTCCCCAAAGGGACTAAACCAGGAGGAGGTGGTCCTGGAGGCGCCACAAGGCGACCTTCCGGATTCTAGGCCCAAAGGGGGTAAAACCCCAAAGGGATCTAAGTCAGGCCCCGGGCCGGACACTGCTCTGGAACCATCAGTGGTTCCAGAGCCCGACAGGCGGCGCCTTCACAAGAAGGGCAAGTCCGCGATGCCGGCGACTTCCGTCCACCCGGAGGCGCCGGACAATTTGCTGGAGGCGCTCAACGGCGCCTCTATCGACGAAGAACACCGCAGTGTTATGAGTGCGGTGATTCAGAAGGTTCAGTCCGCCAAGAGCGGGCTGACGGAAGCCTGCACAAGCCTGTTAACGGGCTTTGAGGTATGTGTTCAAAAACATATAAAAAATGTTACCGCATAGACAGTACCCCTGATGCTTAGTTCGGTGTTCGAAAAGAAAAGCCGAACTGAGGATCTTAAAAGATATACGCAGGAGTCTAATAGAAATATGTCAACATGGGAATGCAGGCCGCGCTGCTGACCTCTGCCGCACTGACTGCGGAGGTCAATGCATTGAAGGAAAGCCTCGAGCGGTCCGAGAGCAAGCTCGGCCGTGCCAAGAAGCAGCTCGAGGATAAAGAGGGTACATAGTACCTCCTGTAAATGTATATAGAAATACTTGGTTGCAAAATAATAATAGGACCAACGTTAATGTTGTAGGAGCCACGACCGAGGTGGCGACCCTGAAAGAGGCGGTCTCTAAGGCTGAAAAGAGTGCGGCCTTGGAGTGCACCGAGCGAGAGAAGCAGGAGGCGCGGGTGGCGGAGGTGCGGCAAGAGCTCTAGGCTCTCGTGGAAAAACACGAGAGTTTGGAGCGTGACTCGAAGACTTGAGAGTCCGAGCTTTCTTTGGCTCTTGAGAGTGCCAAGACCGCTAAGGCCGAAGCCCAGAAGGCCCTTCAAGAGATCGAGGAGATGAAGAAGATAGCGGTGGGTAAGGCATTCTTTATGCAAAGCAAAAATATAAAATTTAATTATCTGCTACTTACCCGAATCCGGAGCTCTCCAGGAGCGTTCGCCGATCTGCCCCGTAGTGTGTCTGATGCCGCCGCATACTATCGAGCCGAAGAGGGGAGCTCGACGAAAAGAGTGTTCTGGTCCTAGTATGCTGAGGCCGAACATCCGGTGCCCCTGAGCGACCAGCTGAAGCAGCTGGTCGAGCTCCACAAGGTGGCCGAATAGGCCATGAAGGGCCTCATAGCTCGGCTGTGGCCTGGAGAAGCCATGCCTGGGAGCTACTTCGGTCTGGTGCGGCGGCTGGTGGACGCGTGTCTGTGGATTGAGGTTGTCAAGCGCTCCGCTTGTATTGAAGGTGCCCGTCGGGCCCTTGCCTGTGCTAAGGTGCATTGGGGCAAGCTAGATGCGGAGAAGCTGTTGACGGACGCGCCACCGCCGGGCAAGGAGTATCGTACGCCCGAGATGTATTACAATGGCGTTCTGAAGGGTGCTCGCCGCATAGCGGATGAGTGCTCCAAAGATGTGATTTTTGAGTAAACTCACATTTGTTATCCTGTACGCTGAAGCTTTGTTCATATGCGTTAAGCAACGCTTGTTAATTTAAAATATTACCTTCTGTGCGGCCATTTATCAAATCTGAGAGATGCAAGTCGTTGGCTTCGACCCCCATGCCATGAGTGCTAGGGTGTTCGGGATAAACCTGAGCGCTCTTGTTCCCATTCTTGGGTCCATCTAGGGAGGCGTTCAGCACAACGAACCAGGCCGTCGGACTTATAATGCTTTATCACTCTCACTTAGCCATAGAATTCTATAATTTTAAATTTCAGCGAAGCCCCTAGTATTCGGAAGACCGAGTTCAGGGCACTATCCACGCCTAGGCCGGATAAGTCCGGTTCCTCGCTTGAAGCGGCATAAGTCTTTAAGGACTCGAAAAAATCTCGCGAACAGAGACCGGTCTCTCGCACTATCATGACAGTCAGTTTTAGCTTTCTCTACTGAGGTGTTAATCCAGCTCAACTGGGGCACAATCGCAGTAGTTCTCCCAGCGCTACGTTAGCCAACAATGCGGAACGTAAGGTGCCAAAACATGGGAGCCGGGCAAACCCAACTATTAACCAAAGACATGATTCGGAGCCGATGCATATAGTGCTATAAGTTCGGGGTGCCGCACTCGTGAGAGTGTTCGGTCTTCTCACACCATGTTATGGGGTGTTGTAAGCCCCTGGTGTATTGTCCGCACCAAAGTGTACGGTTGCAGAATGTTGTGACTGAATATATTTGTATATAAAAAATAGATAAGTACAATAATAGGTAAGAGCTATATAATGTTTATTAAAAAAGGGCTGCTGCGAAAGCAGAACAATACGAAAGGTGCGGTAAGCAAGAGATGGGAGTATTTGACATATTCCCCTTTAGGGGCAAGCTGCAGGATTGTAAAAGAAATAGGTATTAAACTCGTTATAGAGACCACCTTGACATTTGACGTAGCTTTCTTCCTCCCTGGCTATTGCATCGTTGGTTCGGCGATAGTATTGCCGGACAGGCCTTCCGAATAGTTGGGTCCTGAAAGTGTGTAAAAAGGAAAACGGCGGAATAGGGAGCCCCCTAGTGTGGTTAAGCCGCATTCGGGGCGTGCCGTTGTTGTGCCCCTCCCCTTATGCCCATGGTATCTCTAAGGCGTAATTATGTACGCGTGGTACCAGCATTGCCATTTGGCGGGGGCAGGGGTCGGGGCCGCACTGCTATGCTTGCTCGGAACGTGCCAGCCGGATTTGTTGTAGGTTACTTCGGGCTCGCTTGATGTTGTCCGGACGTTTGGCGCCTGGATTGGAGAACTGCCTTGAGAGGCTACTCTGTACTTCCGCCGCCAGGGCCGCCGTGTGCTCCTCCGTTCGGAGAGAGCGTTCTGTGTTTCCATTTACTGCGGTGACTCCACGAGGTCCTGGCATCTTGAGCTTGAGATATGCGTAGTGCGGCACCGCATTGAATTTTGCAAATGTGGTTCATCCGAGCAGGGCGTGATAGCCGCTGCGGAATGGGACTATGTCGAAGATTAACTCCTCGCTCCGGAAGTTATCCGCTGATCCGAAGACCACCTCGAGTGTGACCGAACCTGTACAGCTGGCTTCGACCCCTGGTATGACACATTTGAAGGTTGTCTTTGTGTGTTTAATCCTCGAAGGATCGATGCCCATTTTTCGCACTGTGTCCTGGTAAAGCAGGTTTAGGCTACTGTCGCCATCCATTAGGACTTTGGTAAGGTGAAATCCATCGTTAATTGGGTCTAGGACCAGTGCGGCGAATCCGCCGTGACAGATGCTGGTGGGATGGTCCCGTCGATCGAAAGTGATCGGGCGGGAGGACCATGGGTTGAACTTTGGGGCGACTGCCTCCAGCGCATAGACATCCTTGAGAGCACGCTTCCGCTCCCTTTTGGGGATGTGGGTTGCGTATATCATATTCACCGTCCGAACTTGCGGGGGAAATCCCTTCTGTCCTTTGTTGTTCGGCAGCCGGGGCCCCTCCTCGTCATCGCTATGTAGCCCCTTGTCTCTGGTTTCGGCACTTATCTTGCCTGCCTGCTTGAACACCCAACAATCCCTGTTGGTGTGATTGGCTGGCTGTTCGGGGGTGCCGTGTATCTGGCACGAGCGATCAAGTATCCGGTCTAAGCTGGATGGGCCCTGAGGGTTTCGTTTGAATGGCTTCTTCCGCTGACCCGGTTTGGAGCCTCTGAATCCGGCATTGGCTGGCGTATCTTCAGTATTGTCGCCGTTAATGCGGCGCTTATGCTTGTTGCGGCGTGTCCTGCCATTGTTATCCTTGCTGTCCGAATTGCCAGGGCTTTTGCTTATATTATTGCTACGAGCTAGCCAGCTTTCTTCTCCCGCGCAAAAGCGGGTCATGAGTGTCGTGAGGGCTGCCATCGACTTCGGCTTTTCCTGTCCTAGGTGCCGGGCAAACCACTCGTCTCGGATGTTGTGCCTGAAGGTTGCAAGGGCCTCGGCGTCCGGACAATCGACTATTTATTTTTTCTTGGTTAGGAACCGTGTCCAGAATTGTCTGGCCGATTCCTCTAGCTGCTGGATTATGTGGCTTAGGTCATCGGCGTCTGGTGGTCGCACATACGTGCCCTGGAAGTTGTCAAGGAATGCGGATTACAGGTCCTCCCAACAACTAATTGACTCTGCTGGCAGGCTGTTAAGCCAATGTCGAGCTGGTCCTTTAAGCTTGAGCGGGAGGTATTTGATGGCGTGTAGATCATTACCACGGGCCATGTGGATATGTAGGAGATAATCCTCGATCCATACCGCAGGATCTGTTGTGCCATCGTATGATTCGATGTTTACGGGTTTGAAGCCCTCGGGGATTTGAGGATCCATTACTTCGTCTGTGAAGCATAGCGGGTGTGCGGTGCCCCTGTACTGGGCTATATCATGACGCAGCTCGGACGAGCTTGGTCTATTGTATTCGGCCGGGCCATACTTATTATGGCCGGCGTGACGGCTAGCACCACGTGAAGCGGGGCACCCATGTGATCCGTAGATCGATCTTGTTTGCCTTGCCTTATTTTCCAAGATGTCTGGCAGGTCTGTTGCGTCTCCCCGTACTCTGGTATGTTTTGAGCGGTGTCGGGGTGCGGCTTGGGTTGAGGTCCTGAAGGCCTCTCTGTCGCGGCCACGGGGTGGCCGATCAGGCGCATCGTACGCTGGTGATGTAGGGTTAGTTTCTTCCTCCTCAAGTTGGGGAAGCAGCCTGCGCTTAGGGTAGCTCTTGGATGGGCGTTCTAGTTTATACTCTTCGGTCGCCAGGACTTCGGTCCATCTGTCGGCTAGCAAGTCTTGGTCAGCTCTAAGCTGCTGCTGTTTCTTCTTGAGGCTGCTTGTTGTGCCTACGAGTCTGCGTTTGAAACGCTCTTGCTCGACGGGATCCTCTGGCACGACGAATTCATCGTCGTCGAGGCTTGCCTCGTCTTCTGAGGGAGGCATGTAATTGTCGTCCTCATCCTCTTTGTCGGCCGCTCTCTCATGGGGGCTGGCTCCTTCATTCGCCTGCACTGAATCCTGCTGGAGGGGGTTGTCTTCGGCACTGTCCGGCGTATTGTTATCTCCGGTGCCGGAATCGCCATTTTTGCTTTGGCGGGACTTAGAGCGGCGCCGCTGACGTCGGCGCTTGGGTTGCTTCTTGGAGGGGTCATCCTCCGTTTTCTCCTCGCCATCCCCCATTTTAGGGGTGTACACCATGTATATGTCATATGACGAGGTGGCTTTCCAGTTCGCTATAGGCACTTGTTCTTGATCGTCTCCTTCATCGGCGTCCATGCCATTGATGTCTTCGGAGTCGAAGTCGAGCATGTCGGTTAAATCGTCGACAGTGGCTACAAAGTGGGTTGTGGGTGGGCTACAAATTTCTTCGTCGTCCGCGTCCCAACCATGTTGGCCGTAGTCCGGTCAGGGCTCTCCTGACAAAGAGAGAGACTTTAACGAATTCAGGATGTTGCCGAAAGGTGAGTGCTGAAAGACATCTGCGGCGGTGAACTCCATGACCGGAGCCCAATCGGGATTAACTGGGAGAGGTGCGGGATTTACGGAGTCCGGATTGGAGTCCGGCACCTCGGAGTCACGGGCCTTGCACGGGACTAGGCTGGTATCCGGCTCTATCGCCGTAGAGATTGCAGTTTCCGGGGTGGCGTCTAACCGTCCGTCCCCGACTGGCGTAGTGGGCTCCGAGCTAATGGTCGGAGCGGACACCTGAGCGACGCTCTGGGCGTTGTCTAATGACAGAGCTAAATCGTGCCCATCATGACAGTGCGGCGCGTCCGGTTGTGGCTCGAATCCGTCGAAGATCAAGTCCCCGCGGATGTCGGCCGTGTAGTTCAAGCTTCCAAACCTGACCTGATGGCCAGGGGCGTAGCTCTCGATCTGCTCCAGATGGCCGAAAGAGTCGGCCCGCAGTGCGAAGCCGCCGAATACGAAGATCTGTCCGGGAAGAAAAGTCTCATCCCGGACAGCGTTGCGGTTGACGAGCGAAGAAGCCATCGGGCCTAAAAGGCGATGACACAGAGGAACTCTCAATGAAAGCACCAATGTCGGTGTCAAAACCGGCGGATCTCGGGTAGGGGGTCCCGAACTGTGCGTCTAGGCGGATGGTAACAGGAGATGAGGGACACGATGTTTTTACCCAGGTTCGGGCCCTCTCGATGGAGGTAAAACCCTACTCCTGCTTGATTAATATTGATGATATGGGTAGTACAAGAGTAGATCTACCATGAGATCGGAGTGGCTAAACCCTAGAATCTAGCCTATGGTATGATTGTTGTTCGTCCTACGGACTAAAACTCTTCGGTTTATATAGACACCGGAAAGGGCTAGGGTTACACAGAGTCGGTTACAATGGGAGGAGATCTTCATATCGTATCGCCAAGCTTGCCTTCCACGCCAAGGAAAGTCCCATCCGTACACGGGACGAAGTCTTCAATCTTGTATCTTCATAGTCCAGGAGTCCGGCCAAAGGTGATAGTCCAGCCATCCGAACACCCCCTAATCCAGGACTCCCTCAGGTGGTTCAAAGGGTGAAGTTATATATGTGTGTGAGAGGGCACTTGACTGCATGCATGTATAGAGAAACACATGTAGTGTGCGTGATAGGAATCAAGAGTGAGGGCGAGAAAGAAGGTTGATGGAGAAACAGATAAATAGAAAGATAAAGATCCTAGCTAGTGTGCGCTAGAGATAGGAGTCGAGTGGATCAGAAGGCTGGGTTATGTGTGTGGGTGTGAGAGAGATAGAGAGAGGGTGCATGTGAGTCACATACAAACAAATATCAGAGAGAAATGAGATCCAAAGAGACGGAGTTTTGTGTCTGTGAGAGAGAAAGATATTTCACAACGAGAGTGATAGCTAGAGAGACATATGAGGGAACGCAAGATATCTCTAGGGAGAGAGGGTGTGTTTGAGCGACATACAAGAGAACAATGGAGAAATATGAGACCCTGGGAGACAGAGTTTGTGTTTCTATGTGAGAAAGAGATATTGAAGAGGAAGAGTCGTAGGTTCTCATATCTAAGGAGCGAAAGACATCTCTGTATGAGGGGTGTGCGAGTGGCACACATGGGAATAGTTGAGAGAAATGAGACCCCGGGAGACAAAGTTTTGTGTTTGTGTGAGAGAAAGAGATTCCACATGGAGAATCATATCTAGAGACACATAGCAGGGAGCGAGATATACTTAGAGAGAGATAGAGTGATGAAGGTCAATGGAGAGAGTACCGTCAGTGTGTTACGAAGATAAAAGATCATTGTCGACATACGGGTAGCACGAGAGATGCCTGAGAGACGATGAACGCGTATAGGTCCAGACAGATACTGCTATATAAGCATGAGTGATAGCTATATGAGACGAATATCTGGATTAAAGGGGATTCAAATATTTAAACTGGAGATCACGACATCGATAATATCATAATGCAAATTGGTGTATCAAACATGCATATTCATTTGAATTTCGGCACATGTGTAATGTTATATAGTTTGTCAATATTGGTGATCCATAGATTCTTCAGTTACAAACAATGCATGGTTTATATGCAATTAGTGTCTAAACAGGATTACACTATATGTTGCGTGTGTGAAACACATTATACATGTTTGAGAAGTTAAAAAAACGCACGAAACACACATTAATTGGAGACAGTTAGCGAGGAATGCGTACATTGGATTTCAACATAAAGTGGTTTCAAATATTTGAAAATCCAAATTGATGGATACAACCTTATGAATCTGAGATCATGCCATTTGTAAACCATATTTATGTATAAATGGTGTTGTGCTTTTGAAAGTATATATGTAAAAAAAATGATGTATATAGAATGTAATTCCAATTGAAAATGGATCCCGCCCGAAAAAAATAGTAGAATACAAACGGGATTTGAATTGAGTTGGCACGGTAAACGTGCACTGTGCAAAATTTGAACGAAGCGGGGAAAGTCGCAGTAACCGCCCGAAACCAAAATATGCGAGATGGAAATCACTACTGCCTATCCCTGTCGCACAAAGCCTATCTGCTGGATTTCTATAGGTTTCAGTAGGGGTAGGTTTGTAATTTCACCCAAACATGACGTAACCGCCTCTCACCCGGATTCATACACGGTGGGCACCAAAACACAGTGTGCCCTCGGCCGAAATCGACTCCCTCCCCGATTCATATTCATACACGGTGGGCGCCAAAAACAAACTCTCATCGGCAAATATTTGGTGTATGCGAGATTACCGTCCTATCCCCAACCGACTAATGTTGTTGTGATGTACGTAGTAGAAATTTGAAACGGGGGCTAAGTTTGTAAATTTCCTCGCATTTGAGACAAGCGCGCCCTGACTACATGGTTCCCCCCCTTCCTCTCTACCTCCCTTTCCCCATTCGTACTCCGTGGGCACCAAAACACCCTCTCCACCCCACCCTCCTCCGTCCGGCGCCGTCCGCCACCCCATCCACCGCAGTCCTCCTCCACCATGCCGGAGGTGATACCTCGACGCCGCCGTCCATTACAAGAGATCGACCTCTCTCATCCACGCCTTCGGACCGGGATCCTTGCATCCCGTCCTCTCGCTTCATCCCCGTCGTCGTCCACCTTGCCGGCGCCGCTCCTACGACCGTCTCGTCTACCGCGCCCTGCCGCCACCGTCTACCCTCCTAGATTTGCTTCCATGCCGTCGACAGCCATTGCTACCACAGCACCGTCAAATTCTTACTAGATGCGTACATGGCGCCGCACCAGAGGCGGTACTCTTTCGTATCTGCTCAACTTATTTATCGCAGCAAGAAAATTGATCGTCACTGCTTTACTCTGATTTCTTGTCTTGGTTGAGAAGTTGCCTTTCTCCGGTTTGCACCTCCAGATCTGCCATGGCACGCTCAACACGATACTCCGAATGCTTATGTTTTCCCCTTTTATATTCCACACTAGTTAAATCACAGTAGACTAAATTTCAAAATTGGGCCAGTCGATTTTTCAGAGCTCGCCGGAGTTTGCCGGTGCGATCCAAGGGGCTCGGGTGGTTGTGGGGCCTCGCCGAACGAAGAGAACTCGACGTGGGTGGGGGGTGGGGTGGAGGAGGAACACAGGCGGTGGGGGCCAGTGGTCCGGCCGGCGGCCCGTGTGGTGTTCTGTATGGGAAGAATCACAGACGAGGAAGAAGAAGGGTTAGGAGACGTAGGATCTTCATCCAACCTCCTGAAATGGTCGAGAGACAGCTGGGAGTTGCATTCTTAATGTGCTCTGGTTCATCATGTGTGGGCACTGCGCAACCAACATTTTATTATCCAAAATCTGCTTGCTCTTCTTTACCATGTTCGATAGTGCTGGCCTGTACGCGATCGATAGGCTTTCAATTACTAGCGGCAATACAACACCGTATTTTCAAGCCAGTTCCACTTTCCCGATTTATATATCGTGGTTATGGTGTACCCCTGTTATGTACACTATGATCTGCCTAGTTGTTGTGTGCTCTTGTTATCATGGTTTGGCAATAAACTATCTATACATTATATTACGAACCTATCATCTGCCAGCTATCCTTACTTCTGGAGCCTATTTTTTTGTGTACTTGTACCAGATTATATAAATGCATGCACGATATTACAGCACACATGAGCTCTCTCATCAGAATCCAGTGATAGCACATAAGTGTTTACAGGGGCGCCCTGTATTAGAATATCATCTGAATTACAAAGATAATCTCACAACTATTTATGTTTTCATGGTTCTTAGATATTATACGCAATTAAAGTGAATATCAGAATCCGCCCATCAGAAGAATATCGTGGAACACTGCAATGACTTACAAAATTGGCACCAAGGCATTGAGTGCCATTTTGGAAGCAATGAAACTTGTACGCTCCCCACCTGATGATTCTTGTTCAGAATATCATTCTAATGACTATTCTAACCTCGAGGAGTCAAAGGCAGATGGCCTGTCCTGTTCACCCATCAAGGTGTCTGTTCTAATTTGGCAAGGTTTTATTGATTGCGCGTATCTTGCATATGTTGTCTTGCATTTCTTCTACTTTGTTGCACCACCATCTGCTTAGTTTACTCATCATATAACTCGAGATGCTATGCCCATCCATTATCAATACATATTCCATCTGTCGTCATACCATGTTTTTCCACTCAAATGCTGTTCTTGTGCATCAGACATCAAAAAGGAAGAGGGTGATTGCCGAACCTGAAGGAGCACCGGCAAAGTCCTTGAAAACCGTGGTGGTGCCGGAGAAATCAGACAGCTCCCCACTTATATTGGCTGTACAACCAGTGACACAAAACATAGGACCGACTCCAGCAGACTGTACCCATACTTCACTGGCCACACCACTAGCCCCACCACACAGGACCTGCACTCCAGCAAAAGGTATACCGATTTCATTTGCCATAGCACCAGCCGTACCACAGAAAAATCCCACTCCAGCAAAAAGTACAGCAAGTCCACCGGCCGAAGACCTATCCCAACTGCAGAGACGGCCAATTCCTATAGATTGGAACCCCATTCCATTTATTCCCAGTTTAAAAGACAATGCTTTCAATGTTGTTAGGGACTACGTGCATATATTCCCATCATGTGAAGATTATGGTGAAGACAAACACCATTTTCACATCTTCCTGTCCAACTTACGTGTAAGTGCTACTATTCATGGTTATTATTTTCCTGTTTTCTGTTGATCGAACACATCAATGATTTACATTACATTGTTGTAACTAGGTGAGGGTCAATCTGGATAGTCATGACGAGCCAAGCTTGCTTGTGCTTTTCAAGGAAGCATTGCAGCAGTATCGGTGTTACCTGAGGAAATCACACTTTGATGGCAAGTCTATAAACGAATTTCCGGTGAAGTCTCCTGTGCTAAATTTAGAAGACATTGAATGGAAAAACCTTGTTATGCCCTGGTCTCGTTTCCAGGATGAGGTACTGTCAATGAAATCACATGACAATTTGAACTTCTACTTTTCCGCATGTGCCTTACGGATCTTTTTTGCAGGAAATCAGCTCGAAGAAGAATTCCGGTTTGAAAAGAACGACAGGATATCGCAAATATGCTGCCCACTGCTTTGCTCTTGTTAGTACCTGTTGTCCTGTATCACTGTACTTGCATACATACCTGGTTCATTATGTGACAGCAGTATGCATGATAGCTTGCTTATCAATTGTTCGCTCCAAATTATCTGATATGTATGAATGGTTACATTAGTGTAGAATATATCCAATGCCAATGAATTTTTTTAGCTCTGCATTGTTCTTGTAAGTACATGCTGGCCTTTATCAGTGTACTTATATTGACAGGTAGTTGTTCATGTACCATCACTCTGCAGCTTATTTTCCTTTGCCCTCCATTTTCTACACATCAGATCTATATTTACTCTTACCATAAGGTTGGTACTGAAGAAGTTTAGCTATGCATTACTCTTGGCTGTGCCTTTTGCCTGTATCGCTGCACATACATTTGTAGCTACTTGGTTATGTATCATCACTCTTCATCTTATCTTAAATATTCTCCATTTTTTTGTATATTATCACATCAATATTTACTCTTAACAAAATGTAGAATAAAGGCAATGATTATGAAGAACATTTTATGGTAAACTTCTTGAATGCCCCCCCCCCCATCAGCATGGACAAGGGCTTTATAGAGCCTGTCTTCACCAGTAATGTAAGTTTGTCCTTCTCAAGCCTTCAAACTTTCTTGTGTATATTTGGTTAGGCATGACTGCAACAGCTGTTTATTTTTGGTGTTTGCATCAAATTGCATGTTTGAAGTTTATTATGTAGTTCATAAACAAAAGTTTGTCCTTCTCAATTTAAGTTTTCAGTTGTACAACCAAGTTCCTTCTTCATACCATGTAAATTAAACTATACAGAGCAAGTGATCTTCTTTTGCACTGCATGTATGCTTCTGTTCTTCATCCGTAATCCAGTGGTGTGGTGAACCTACCCACTACAGCATAATGTCATATTCTGCAATGTCTTAACTATGAACAATATCATATCATTCTACTATTATTTAAACCGCCTCTTTATTTGCCAATCTGAAATGGGATAAATTGACACCACACTAACCATTGATATTTATGAGTTCTTGATTTGTAATCCAGTGGTGTCGTGAAGCTGCCAACTCCTTCACAATGTCAATTCCTGCCATGTCTTGACCTGAACAATACCATATTGTGTTAATGCAATTTTAAACTGTGTCACTTTATTCGTCAGTAAGAAATGTGATGAATTGTCAGCACTAATACTTTTATGTGCAAAACCTGTCATCTGTCTGCTTGTTTATCTTTCAGAGTGAGGAAGATATAAGTGTTGAACAAGCGCAGTCTCATCATCTTGCTCAGCTGCTTGCGCTGCAGCTCCCCAGCAGGGCTAACCTTTCTTGAACTCTATTGAAGTGCCGTCGGTTTTGTATATTATTTTGTCGGCGTGTTTATTGCACTGGTGGCGATCTTTGATGCCCAGTGTATGTAATCTGCTGTCTGATTGTGCTTTATTATCATAGTGGCGAACTTTGATGCCCAGTGGATGTAATATGCCGTAATTTCTTTATTGTATAGTCTAGGATTTTTCTTATTCACGATGCTGCAGTTAGTTTACTGTATATATATCATGTCTTCGCAGTAAACCGGCCAAACCGTAAAATTACGGTACATAATCGGGCCGTCATGCAATCACGATGTATGATCCGCATCATGGGCCCCGTCAAACTGGCCCACTAGTAGATTTGGGCCTTTAATAGGCCGAGTAACCCCCGGCCCTCTTTTCGCAAGAAAACTCAATGGGGTTTTAGTAGGCTGAAAAGTAGGCTGGGCCTGAAACGTGCCGAATAGCTCACGGGCCGGCCGCAGCCCGAAATGGACCCCGACCCATGATTGTGCGAATCAATTCACGGGCTTTTAACAAGCCAAAGTTGTCTTGGTCCTTGTTTGGCCCAATCAGATATCGGCTGCGAGCAGGCCGGATGCAAACCGGGCCGTAGTTAGGCCCAACTATATGACGGGCTTTTAACAGGCCGAAATTAATATAGGGCCGAAATGTTAAATGGGCCCTTAACAGGCCGAAACTAATATCAGGCCAAATTACTAAATGGGCCTTTAGCAAGTGGGCCCACACGCATAGCGTCCAGTCAACGGGTCGAATCTGATATGGGCCATAATTGAGCCTAGAGCCTCTTAAAGGGTCGGACCTGATCTAGGCCGTGATTTGGCCCAGAAAGTGGGAGGCTTTTAACGGGCCAGATCTTATATGGGCCATTACTAGGCCCGGAACATGGCAGGCCATTAATGGACCGGAGCAATTATGGGCCGGCATTTGGCCCAAAACATGGCAGCCAGTTAATGGGCCGGCCTACTAGGGTCCTCAAAATCTTGTGGGCCTACAGCTGGGCCGGCCCATTAATGTCGGCAAAATCTCGTGGGCCTTTAGCTGGGCCAACCCATTATGATCCGCAAGAATTTTGGGGTCCTTTACCTGGGCCGACCCATTATGGCACACAAAAATCTTGTGGGCCTTTACCTGGGCCGGCCTATTATGGCCCGCGAAATCTTGTGGACCTTTACCTGGGCCAGCCCATTATAGTCCGCAAAATCTTGTGGGCCTTTAACTGGGTCGGCCCATTATGGGCCGCCAAATCTTGTGGGCCTTTAGTTGGGCCGGCCCATATAAACTTGATTGGCCGTGCCACGTGTCGACGTATCATAGGCGCCTTCTGTCTAATGAGTGGATGACATCTGTCCCAACGATGAGCCGACACGTGTTTCCTCCAGCCAATGATGATTTTACACGTGGAAAATCCCCATTGGTCGGGGCTGTTAACGGGTTATCGGATTCAAAACCCGACCTGATAGCTTAACGGCGTTCCGTTACGGTGGATGCCATGTGTCGGTCACCCTTGACAACAGCACTTCTGTGACCCACGATTTATCGTCATGGAAGTGGACACTTCTGTGATGATAATTTTGGTAATGTCATCGAACACTTCTACGACAGCACAGGTATGACTATCTTGATTCTGTCATAAATTTATCATGGATGTACATGCATGACAAAAAACGTGACCTACTATGACAAACACGTATCATCACGGAAGTGTATTTTTTTTGTAGTGCATGTTGGACCAGGGCTCGGGAGGCACCTCCATGGTGGCATGCAGATCTTTGTGAAGGCATAAAATGCTCAAGATCAGATGAGGATTGGAAAGCAACAATCCTCACCAAGATCCTACCGAAGGAATCCACAAGACCCCCGGCAAGACCCTTGCCGGGGACGCCAGCGCACACCGGCAGAACCCTTGCCGGGCCACCCGACAAGACCCTTGCCAGAGGCGTCAGCAGGGCCACTACCAGGCCCACACCAACCAACTCCCAGCCGCCGCTCGCATGAAGCTGCCAGCCCAACCAGTTGGGCAAGCACCTTCGTGGCAGCACGCAACTTCCAGGCCAACTCAGCATGCACCCATGTGGCGGCATGCAGATCTTCGTGGAGGCTCCACCACCGCACCACCTCAGCTGCTTGCCTGCCTACATGGCACCACATGCATCGCTGGCTAAGGCGCGTGTCAAAACGAGGAGGAGCGGCGATGGACGGGACGGGCCTCGCTCCCATCCCCGATAAAGCGAGGGACACCTAAGCCTCGCATTAAATGCGCTTTGTCCTATAACACCAATGATAAGCTCTCAACAATATAGCACTTTCCACCTCCTATGTGCCACTGTGGCAGCCCCTTCTATCGGTGTCAAAACCGGCGGATCTCGGGTAGGGGGTCCCGATCTGTGCGTCTTAGGCTGATGGTAACAAGAAGCAAGGGACACAATGTTTACCCAGGTTCGTGCCCTCTCGACGGAGGTAAAACCCTACTTCCTGCTTGATTAATATTGAAGATATGAGTAATACAAGAGTAGATCTACCATGAGATCGTAGAGGCTAAACCCTAGGAGCTAGCCTATGATGGTATGATTGTAATTGTGATCGGCCTTCTAAGGACCATCCTCTTGGGTTTATATAGACACCGGAGAGGGCTAGGGTTTAAATGGAGTCGGTTACAAGGAAGGAAATATAATATTCGGATCACCAAGCTTGTCTTCCACGCAAAGGAGAGTCCCATCTGGACACGGACCGAAGTCTTGAGTCTTGTATCTCCACGCTTCGATAGTCCGGAAGATGTATATAGTCCGGCTGTCCGGATACCCCCTAATCCAGGACTCCCTCAGTAGCCCCTGAACCAGGCTTCACTGACGATGAGTCGGGCATGCAGTCTTGTCTTCGGCATTGCATGGCGGGTTCCTCCTTCCGAATACTCCAAGGTTATTGTCGAACACGTAGACCGTGTCCGGATCTGCAAAATGATCTTCACATACCACCGTAGAGAGAACGATACTTCAGCTGACAACTTTTAGACGACATGACATGCCATTACAGCCAGGTCATTATTTGAACCGTTTTTTCACAACCAGCCATAGCGCGCTTTGCGAGGCGGTTTCGTCGACACGTCTTGTAGAAGCAGAGATCATGTCCCCTTCTCACGGGATTCTCATCAATACGGGTATGGGTAATCCCCCCGTGCCATCAATCGTGGCGCTTGGGAAGTAAGCGATTCTCAACAGGCTAGTGGGGAGGTGCACCGCTTTCGTCGCCTCTATAAAGGGATAAAGGTTCCCCATTCTTACCCACGCCTTCTTCCTCCTCTGCCCACTCTTGCCTCCTCGAGCTCCAGCACCCTAGTCCAAGTCTTCTTCGCACAGCTAAACATGTCCGGAGCAGGAGGCAAATGGGTGGCTTCCACCGTGAAGGAGAAGAACATCGCAAGTCTTCGGGCGTCCGGATACTTGGCCGCAGACATAACGCACCGGCTACCAGACGGTGGGCAGGTCATTCCAACTCCAGGACCCCATGAGAGGGTCATGTTTCTTGCCCACTTCGTCTGTGAACTGGGGTTTCCACTCCACCTCTTCGTCCGCGGGCTCATGTTCTACTACGGGCTAGATTTCCATGATCTAGCCCTGAACTTCGTCCTCAACATCTCGACGTTCATCATCGTATGCGAGGCTTTCCTCCGCATCAAGCCTCATTTAGGCTTGTTGCTGCAAACCTTCTGCATGAAGCCAAAGATCATGAGTGGCCAGCAAGCGGAGTGCGGAGGAGCCATGGTGGGCAAAATGCCTAACGTCACCTGGCTTGACGGCTCCTTTGCGCAAACCGTGAAGGGGTGGCAATCAGGGAGGTTCTACATCACCGAGCCGTGCGATGCCAACTGGGTGGCGGCCCCCGAGTTCCGATCTGGAACCCCTATGCGGCTCACCTCCTGGGAACAGAAGGGCCTGTTATGGAGCGAATCTACAGAGTTGACCGGACTCATCAACTACATCAATGGCATGAAGGACAAGAACATCAAGCTCGTCAACATGATCCAAGTCATGCTCATCAACTGGATTCTGTCGTGCCAAAGGCGGGTATTCAATCTATGGGAGTTCATCCCGGCCGAACACCAGACGCTTCAGAGGCTCTACGACATGAAGCACAAAAACGCGTGGAAGGCGTTGTTCAAGGCCTCTGAAGTACCTCCTCCCATATCCGAGGACCGTGGGCTCCACGTTGCATGGTGTCCTTTTCAGGTGAGTTCTCAGGCCACCACCGGATTCGGTTTTTCCCAATACATTCATGGGGGAGTCTTAAGTAATTGTGTATATTTGTGCAGGATTATGTGGAGACAGCGGAGCGGATTGACTGTCCGGCTCTGCTACCAGAAAGCCCAGCTAATGATCTTCTGACAAAGATGTTGGTCCCGGCGCCCTATAAGGGGCCGGAGAAGAAGGCCGATAAGAAGGCCCCGGGGACCCGAAAGGGTCTCCGACGTAAGGTTGCGCAAGCCTCGTCCGAAGACGACGAGGCGCACTCCTCCACCGAAGGGGAAGAAGAAGAAGAGGAGGAGGCCACCCCATCCGGAAAGGATGGGGGGCCAGAGACGGCGGACCAAGGGACTAGTGTAGGGGAACGCAGAAGAAAACAAAAATTTTCCGACCTACGCACCAGCCCAGGACCACTATGGAGACTGCATACATGGTTTGATCTTTTTCGTTACCGACTCGTAGCGCAGCGGGAAGTAGAGTCGATGACGAACGGCGGTGCAGATCCCTGCAGCTAGGATTTACAACCTCCCAACCGCGAGGATGTATACCCTCATCCGCTCCTCAGATAGCCCTCTGGGAGACGGTCGAACAGCCCCCCCGGACGGTGTCGCGGACAGCCCTTCGGGAGGACCTTCGTAACTCGAACGGTCACTCGGACAGCCCTTCGGGAGGACCTTCAAAACTCGGACGATCACACGGACAGCCCTTCGGGAGGCACTCACGAACTAAGACCGAAACTACGATCTCTCTACAGAGTTTCACACATACGGTGTCATCTATCCAGCAGGGCTTCGCCGTCCAGAACTAGTTCCTGCTGGAACCCAGACAGCCTTTCGGCTCTACGAAACTATTTCGCTGGGAGGGAGAGAAGAAGCCAGATCATTGCATGGCACTTGTATGAGAGCAAAGGGGATAATTGTGGAGAGTGCCTCTCCACCTCTATTTATAGGAAAAACCCAAGGGGTAGGGGCACATGAAAAACCCCAAAATGCCCACACTTTATGTCACACATAAAGGGCATAAAGGGCATAAAGGGATGCCAAGTGGAGCCCCATGGAGGAGCTGCACCCTTCAACGTCCCACCTTCATGGGGGCCCCCCCAAAGGGGGTTCCTTGATCCCCAAGTCCTTCTAGAAGCCTTTTGGGAAAAGCCCCAAAAGGTGGCTTTCCATAAATATCCCAAAAAGCACTTTCACTATTCACGACGACATTTTTCAGCGTCCGATCAAACTGAAAATATTTATGTGGCCTTAGAACATTTCCAATACCCACCATAATGATTTTCAACGCGTTCTGGAACAATTCCATTTTAGTGATTTTCATCTGCGAAACGCATCTGAAGTGGCTCCGGCAGCTCCGGAACATTTCCGGTTTTTATCTCAGAAAATTCCAAAAAGCTTCCAGAATGATTCTGGCATCCTCCAAGAATTATCAGGCATGTGCCAAAACCAAATTGACTTAATGGTATATCCCAAAACAACTTTTTGGTATCATCGAAACTCATCCGATGACCTCTCTCTGCGGTATGATTCCGCTGTCCGAAACTTTTTCGGTGTCCGAAACTTTTTCGGTGATTTTCTCTCAGACTCCCTGTCTAGTATTCAACAGATAGATGACCCTTAAGCGTGTGACCCTATAGGTTCGGTGAAGTATAGACATGACCGGAACCCTTTCCAATCAATGATCAACATTGGAGCCGTGGACACCCATATTGACCCCTATACCCACACGAATGAATATTCGAGTGAACCTCCAGTTGCCTTGTGCTATTCCTGTTGCTTCGCGATATGTCACAAACACCTGAGGTGAGATTTATTGCATCCCCGTGGGCCAACACTTTGTCCACTATGCAAGTTACCTCATTACCGGTTTTGTTCTCTTTTCTCGTTTTCGTGTTCCGGCATCCCAGTGATCAAATCACCCTGTGTCTGGCAAGACGATGATGGATACCGTTACACCGAGAGGGCCCAAGTATATCTCTCCATAGACGGAGGAGCAAATCCCAATCTTGAGTTATCGAGTTACTTGACATACTTTCCCATGAACCCATAAGCCGCCGTAATAGCCATCCAGTTACGGATGACGTTTAACAAACCCCAAAGTTCATGAATCAAGCATGAAGAAACTCGATACTCTCATGGTCTAAGGAATTATGCAAAAATTTACTTCCTGTGTTATTAACCATTAACTTGTGACGAATGTATCTCATAGCATAACATCAATTCGGGTCGATTCAACACAAATGTTCCTCTAATATTGTGCCCTCAAAGTTGCTGGCATAGACATGCCCATGATCAGGAAAACAGAACCATCATGCAACACTTGAGCTAGTCTTAGAGGCCAGACTAGGAATACATTTTATCGTTTATTATTCCACACGTGCATATGAGTCTTCCTCCGAGCCTCGTTTTATTGTAGACTCGAGAACCATAGCAGTTATAGCATGGAACATAAACCTAATTATGAACGGGGAGATAAATAATAGAATTTATTATTGCCTCTAGGGCATATCACCTATAGACTCCCACTTGCACTAGAGTCAATAATCTAGTCAATGCTAATGCACTTTACACCTATGACACATTGGTGTAAATATGCTTCGCTTGTGGTATAGCCTGATGTCCAACGGATCTGACGACTTCAGCTTCGTGTGTATCTTTGCATATCCTCGCGTTTTCACGCTTTCACAAAATTCATATTTTGTGTGGACTTGGCTTTGTATGTATGTGAATCACAGGTCGAACCTGGATTCCTCAGACTGAGTTATGGAGCAACTACCTACAGTAGTGTCCCATTGACTAAAGCCATCTTGGAACCATACTAAGTTCATGAATGAACTATATGATTCAACATCTTCTTTGTCGCTTCAAAAGCGGCAACATACTTCGCCTTTGTTATAGAATTCGCCACAGTAACTTGTTTGGAACAATTTCCAACTACCGTTCCACCATATTGTGTATCACACAAAAAACCCTTAAATTAGATCGAAAATTGCATGGAGAAAAGATGAAGATTGTATCGATGTAACATTTTACAACGAACTCTTCATGATCTCCGCTTGCGAGAAAACATGTCATCAGTACTTACTCTAGTACTCAATGACATCTTTCACTGTTGTCCCACGATCAGTACTTTGATCACTTTGGTATCCATACTCGCAACACTTTTGGAGTATCGGACATATCTGGTTGTTTTACATACCATGGAATACATGATTAATCCAAACACAAGAGTGTGTGGAATCTCCATCATGTATTTTGCTCATCAGTGTTTTTGGGACACCGAGTCTTGCAAAAACTCTTTCCATGTGACCTCGGCAAGAATCACTCCTTGGTGTTTTTAATGCTAAAAGATTTTAGCATCTTGTCAATATGTATTCATTGCTTAGCCCCATTAGGTAAATCAATCTCCATAGATCATCATGCCTAATATTGAGGCTATTTAGCCTAAGTACTTCATCGAAAACCCCCTTTTCAAATGAAGTCCTAATTCGTGTCAAGAAATTTATTTCCAATTACCAATGTGTTAAGCACACAAGGTTTTCAGAAATATTATTGCGCTCCCACTTACTTTCTTGAATTACAAGCATCTTCGTTACCCATTTATGAAGTCAAAACGCCTTTTGACCATTTCATCAAAACCACGAAGATTCGAACTCCATTTTGCTCTCTTCTGTCCATCGCTGGATCTCTGAAGTTTGCATACCTACTAGCATCCTCTGGATCAACAAATTACTTTGGACTGTATCACATACAAGTCCTAGGTTTCATTTCCATCAGATGGAAATCCTTTTATCATCCATGTTTCATATCTCATGATTGAAATATGTATTAATTGCTAGTTCAACCCGAACCAACTTTAAGCATCGCTACAATGAAAACAACCCCACCGTAGTCAACTCTTTGAACTTGTTATTGCAACAAGTCAAGATTTATGGATAAAACATTTTATCCGTATCAGTTTTAAGTTCCATAAGTATTCGTTAGACTCTAAGTCTTCCGAAAGGTGTATCAAGGCTTTAATGTTGAATCACTTATATGGAAACTAACTCAGGTTGTATTGGCATTTAGCCAATTCCGGAGTCAGGGCCCATCAACGCTTCCTTGTGTATCGTAGGTATACTGTTGTCAAACAACAATATCTCGTTTGCGCACCTGAGAGGTTTGCACGAGCTTTGCCTACGTGGTTCAGCTGCAAGTTCGACCGAAGTCCATACATTTTATTGTAGAGACTTCCGTATCTGTCACAGTAGGAAACTCTGGAATTACTTCCAAGGTCTCTTTCCTTCGACCTGATGACGAAGATATTGTTATCTCGTCAAGTTTGCACTGTCCTCCCACTCACCCTTTTGAAAGAACCATTCTCTTTAAAAGCATACCGTTTCGTGGCAAAAACCTTTGCCTTGGTATAGTGGTGGGTGGAATACCTAATGACTTGGGATAACCTACAAAGTAGCAGTTGTCTGATTTGGAATAGGTTTGTAACCTTTTACACAAGCCCCATATTCCAAATGTTAAGAAAAGATATAACATGGTTGGGCATACCATACCATGGCTTCATTTCAACAGACCTGACGGAGTTCTTTTCAGTGTAAAAGCGCAGTCTCTAAAGCATCACTCTTTAAAAGGGATAATGGCAATTTTATTTATGTCATCTTTGATCTTACCATGTCATAAATGGTTCAATTACATCATCACGGATTTTCCACTCATAGTGGTGTTCCGGGAGGTGCAAGTTATGAAACCCCTTTCACAACTCATCAGACATTCGCTAAACTTGTAACTCAAATATTCCTTTCTGCAATCAAATTGTAGAAACATAATTTTCTTGTTACAATAACTTCTACTTCATTTTTGAAAACCTTTCGAATGATTTCAAAAGATCCAGACTTACGTCTCATCAAGTAAATATCCATATATCTACTTGAGTCATTTCTGAAGATAGATAAATCCACTACTTGCAACAGCATTTATTGAACTACATACATCAAAATGTATGATCGCCAATAAGTTTGCTGCTCGTTCCTTATGGCATGTGAACGTTATTTCAGTCACTTCACTTTTTGGAGGAAAGTTGCAAGTGTCAGATGATTCAAAATCAAACGACTTCAAAATCCATCATAATGGAATTTTCCATGCGGGTTTCTCCAATGTGACCAAATGCGGTGCCACACATATGTGGTATTCTTTTAGTCTTGCGACATTTAGCGTCAGTGTTATGGATGTATCATATTACCATCAATATTCATAACATACATCCCATCTTGGATGGAAGCATGGCCCTTCATGTTATTCATAATTCTGAACAACAATTGTTCTTTTCTGAACAACCCTCTTGCATCAAACATTGTGCAGTGGGCTAGAGTGTATGAAACTCTAAAATGAATTATGAAAGTAAACCCAGAGGTAATGTATTATTATCAATATTCATAACATACATCTCATTCATAATGAAAGTATGGCCCTTATGTTATTCATAACATCGAACATAAAAAGTTCTCTTATGAACAACCTTCTTGCAAGATACCTTATGCAATGGCTAGAGTTTGCAAAACTCTAAATGAATTATGAAAATAAATACAGACGGTAACACACCGATGGAAGGTATAGTAACATTTACTATGTTCCCCGTGTATACCTAAACCTCATTCCTCGCTAGTCTTTCAGACCATAGTAGTTCTTACATCGAGTTGCAACTAAATGCAATCGAGCGGGTATCTTTGTGATTAAACTCACAATACCCAAGAATCAACGATTAACAATTTAATCATAATTCCCAAGGACTATATATTTGACCAGCCTTCTATACATCAAAAACTTGTATGACATTCATACATGAGCTGGATATTCCAGTCTTCTTTCTTATTGCCTTTATACTTCCAACAGTTTAACTTTTAGTATTTCTCCTACTCTCAGAAGAAGTAGTCAACATAAGAGTGGCGTTAGCCTTGGACTTCCTAGGCGTGAAAGTCTTACTAACACCCTTCGGACACTTCCTTTCTCTTTAAGTTGTTGTTTTATTCACCTTTCATCATATGGCAGGCGTTCTTCTGGATCCCTCTCTTATCAGTCTAATGCATAGTAAACTCCTTTACTAATAGTTTGCAAACAAAACTTGCTTTGGATATCTCATATCTTTTACCCTTTGTCTGTCTCTGAAAATGATTTTCACATTCCAAGAATATCACATAACTATCGAAACTTTCGAAGTTCGGGTCTCATGGAAGCAAACATATTGCACTTGACTGAAAACGGAATTCTGGCTTTTGGATCGAAGGACGAGAGTCACATGATCCATAGCATTAGCGGGAGAATACCGAAAGTATGCGATAGGACAAAGTCCTTCTCGGCACTCTTGAGGACAATCCTCACATTACGTTACCAACCGTAAAGTTTTAACCAGATATTATAGCTATTCAATTTTAATAGGGAAGGTGGAAACACGAGCCATAATTCTACAACTATTATGCAAAACACATTTAGACAATGTTCAAAATTAAATGCACTGAGAATTAAACAAGTTAATTCTGCAGTGCGCTCCTACTCAAATCAATATCTCTCATAATTGATTGTGAGTGATTCAAGACCCGCATTTCAATTGTTCGCCATTGGTGTAACACCACTGATGACGAAAATCTCAACCGGTAGGCCAACTTGCCAATCACATCTCTATGTGACTCTTGTTCATCTTTCGATGCGTGTGTTCCGAGCTCATGACGGTCATGCCTGAACGTCAAGACAACCAAGTGATCTTGCTGCGAGGTCTCAACTCACCCGCCTCACACTTCTCTAATCGTTCGTACCCGTGTGACACGGCGCACCCCGAAAAGATAGGTGCCGTGACGGTGCTACACTTGGGAGAACACTAACTACTTAATATTTTTGTGAGAGATCACCCTAATAAAAGATACTACTGCGCAATCAAGAAGGGTGCATCATAAGGGATAAACATCTCAGGCAATTCATAATAGCATGATATGGTATAGCCCTTTCTGACGGAGAAGTCTTTCATTTCTTCGCCTTCGGCATTCGCGTCGGTGTTCACCTTCGCGAAGATTGCCACCACCTTGTCGATGCACCAGATAGTATTGCTATCTCTATAGCTAATAAAAATAAGTGCATTACACAAGGTTGACATGCACGCCATTTAAAGTGCAATCATATGGCTCCAGCCATCATGCCGAATCATGACACGCAGGTCATGTTAATTAATTTACATCATATAGTCATCTCATACATAATCAAATTATTATGAGCACTGCTATACCACATCATATGCACATGCAAACCCTCCTGCAAAACCAAGTTAGACGTCTCTAATCGGTCCATGCAAAAGATTATCTTATGTGGCTTCTAAGGTTTTGAAACAAACCGAAGCTACCAACGTCCATCATCAAGTATGATAATTCAAGTCGCTAGATTAACTTTTGCGGGGTGTATGAAACACGAGATAACAAAATCTCGAGCCCCATACTGAACTTCGTCATACGCATGACCCCCGTGCAGATCATATCTGCATTGCCCTTTCGTCTGCGAAATTTCATCTTTCTTTTTAACTACGGTGGAATTCAATGAACTGTTAGCACTTCGTTGATCAATCAGGATCGCGGATTGCCAGAACATTGAAACTCCACCATAATGTTATCAAGATCAGAAATATGCAAATTCTAGGGAAGCAACAAGAACATCGGGTAACAGATTTCATCTGCTACCCGCACAAATAATTTTCAGTAATAGATCTTATCTACTACCTAATTATATTGTGCAACACCCATACATCTCCATGTATTCTACATCGCAACCTGCATCTATGCATAGCACGGCTCATGATGCCACTGTAGGGGAACGCAGCAGAAAACAAAAATTTTCCGACCTACGCACCAGCCCAGGACCACTATGGAGACTGCATACATGGTTTGATCTTTTTCGTTACCGACTCGTAGCGCAGCGGGAAGTAGAGTCGATGACGAACGGCGGTGCAGATCCCCGCAGCTAGGATTTACAACCTCCCAACCGCGAGGATGTATACCCTCATCCGCTCCTCAGACAGCCCTCCGGGAGACGGTCGAACAGCCCCCCCGGACGGTGTCGCGGACAGCCCTTCGGGAGGACCTTCGTAACTCGAACGGTCACTCGGACAGCCCTTCGGGAGGACCTTCAACACTCGGACGGTCACACGGACAGCCCTTCGGGAGGCACTCACGAACTAAGACCGAAACTACGATCTCTCTACAGAGTTGCACACATACGGTGTCATCTATCCAGCAGGGCTTCGCCGTCCAGAACTAGTTCCTGCTGGAACACAGACAGCCTTTCGGCTCTACGAAACTATTTCGCTGGGAGGGAGAGAAGAAGCCAGATCATTGCATGGCACTTGTATGAGAGCAAAGGGGATGATTGTGGAGAGTGCCTCTCCACCTCTATTTATAGGAAAAACCCAAGGGGTAGGGGCACATGAAAAACCCCAAAATGCCCACACTTTATGTCACACATAAAGGGCATAAAGGGCATAAAGGGATGTCAAGTGGAGCCCCATGGAGGAGCTGCACCCTTCAACGTCCCACCTTCATGGGGGGCCCCCAAAGGGGGTTCCTTGATCCCCAAGTCCTTCTAGAAGCCTTTTGGGAAAAGCCCCAAAAGGTGGCTTTCCATAAATATCCCAAAAAGCACTTTCACTATTCACGACGACATTTTTCAGCGTCCCATTTCCAATACCCACCATAATGATTTTCAACGCGTTCTGGAACAATTCCATTTTAGTGATTTTCATCTGCGAAACGCATCTGAAGTGGCTCCGGCAGCTCCGGAACATTTCCGGTTTTTATCTCAGAAAATTCCAAAAAGCTTCCAGAATGATTCTGGCATCCTCCAAGAATTATCAGGCATGTGCCAAAACCAAATTGACTTAATGGTATATCCCAAAACAACTTTTCGGTATCATCGAAACTCATCCGATGACCTCTCTCTGCGGTACGATTCTGCTGTCCGAAACTTTTCCGGTGTCCGAAACTTTTTCGGTGATTTTCTCTCAGACTCCCTGTCTAGTATTCAACAGATAGATGACCCTTAAGTGTGTGACCCTATAGGTTCGGTGAAGTATAGACATGACCGGAACCCTTTCCAATCAATGATCAACATCGGAGCCGTGGACACCCATATTGACCCCTATACCCACACGAATGAATATTCGAGTGAACCTCCAGTTGCCTTGTGCTATTCCTGTTGCTTCGCGATATGTCACAAACACCTGAGGTGAGATTTATTGCATCCCCGTGGGCCAACACTTTGTCCACTATGCAAGTTACCTCATTACCGGTTTTGTTCTCTTTTCTCGTTTTCGTGTTCCGGCATCCCAGTGATCAAATCACCCTGTGTCTGGCCAGACGATGATGGATACCGTTACACCGAGAGGGCCCGAGTATATCTCTCCATCGACGGAGGAGCAAATCCCAATCTTGAGTTATCGAGTTACTTGACATACTTTCCCATGAACCTGTAAGCCGCCGTAATAGCCATCCAGTTACGGATGACGTTTAACAAACCCCAAAGTTCATGAATCAAGCATGAAGAAACTCGATACTCTCATGGTCTAAGGAATTATGCAAACATTAACTTCCTGTGTTATTAACCATTAACTTGTGACGAATGTATCTCATAGCATAACATCAATTCGGGTCGATTCAACACAAATGTTCCTCTAACATTGTGCCCTCAAAGTTGCTGGCATAGACATGCCCATGATCAGGAAAACAGAACCATCATGCAACACTTGAGCTAGTCTTAGAGGCCAGACTAGGAATAAATTTTATCGTTTATTATTCCACACGTGCATATGAGTCTTCCTCCGAGCCTCGTTTTATTGTAGACTCGAGAACCATAGCAGTTATAGCATGGAACATAAACCTAATTATGAACGGGGAGATAAATAATAGAATTTATTATTGCCTCTAGGGCATATCTCCTATAACTAGGAGAGGCCCCGGCGCAAGGCCGTCATACCCTTGTCGTCTGATGATGATGAGGCAGATGCCTCCCGCGGAAGCGGGGGGAAACAAGAAGAAACTCCACCTCCCCGTACTAGGGGGGGAGAGGAAGGCCGCCCCGGTGGGGGAGGCTGGGACGTCCAAGAAGGGAAAGGTGTCCCTTCCGGACTACTCCGCCACCGCCGCCGACAGCGAGGAAGGGTGGCTGCCCAGGAAGAAGCCCCTAGTGCGATCGTAAGTACCCACACTCCATCATAATTTTGCTTCATAGTTTTGTTGTAATGCCAAACTTGTATGCAGTCCGGTCAGGGCCCATCCCGAAGTGTCGTCTTCGGACGGGTCCTTGAGTGAGTCAGCAATGAATTCACTCCCGACGGCCACTTCTCCTCGACCGGCGGATGACACGGAGGTGTTATCCCAAAGGCTCCCAGAGATGGGGGAGGTGGCCCTGGAGGCGCCTCAAGGCGACGTCCTAGACGTCGGACTCGCGGGGTTCAATATCCCCGCGGATCGTGTTGATGAGAGCCACGGTAAGCCGGGCTCTCAGCCGAACACTGTTCCGGAGCCTTCAGTGGTTCCGGACTCAGGCGGGCAGCCCCTCGTTAGGGAGGGAGGGCCATCTGTATCGAGGACTTCAGTTGCGCCCGAGGTGCCGGATGGTCTGCTGGAAGCGCTTCGCGGCGCTTCCCTAGATGAAGAGCACCGTACTCTTATGAGTGCGGTGATTCAGAAGGTTTCGTCCGCCAAGAGCGGACTAACCGAAGCCTGCACTAGCCTCCTGACAGGCTTTGAGGTAAGTAAAAATGTGTGAAATTACCACCCGATAGGTAGTAGCCCCTGATACTCTGTTTGGTGTTCGGAAGGAAAAACCAGACGGAGGGTCAATTATAATCCACAGGAGTCTGACAATAAGTTTGAATGTAAATAAACAGGCGATGCTGCTGGCCGCTGCTGGCCGTACGGCCGAAATCGCCGGCCTGAAGCAGGACTTGGAGCGGGCACAGGGAGAGCTCGGCCTCACGAGGAGGCAACTCAGGGAGAGCAAAGGTGAAAGATTCCCTTCTCTCATATAGTAAAGTATAAATAAAATTGGTAATTCTAATGATGAGGCGTCGTGATTTGGTAACATAGGCCACCACCGAAGTGGCTTCTCTTAGGAAAGCGCTATCCGAGGCCGAACACAAGGCGGCCTTGGAGCGGAAGGAGCACGAAAAGCAAGAAGCCTGAGTGGGCGAAGTACAAGAAGAGCTCCAGGAGCTCGGCAAGAAGTTCGAGTCCGTGAAGCATGAGCTTAAAGCAAAAGAGGCCGAGCTTGCGAAGGCCCTTATAAGTATAAAAGACGCCAAGGCCGAAGCCGAGAGCGCACAGCAGGAAATTTTGGAGGCCAAAAAGATAGCGGCGGGTAAGAAATTCTTTATGCAAAGCAAACATGTGGAGGAGGCGTTTCTTTTACTTACACGAGTCCGGAGCTCTCCAGGGGCATTCGCAGATCTGCCACGCAGTATATCGGATGCCGCGGAGTTCTACCATGCTTAGGAGGGGAGCTCAACGGAGAAGTTGTTCTGGTCCTAGTATGCTGGGGCCGAACATTCAACGCCTCTGAGTGACCAACTGAAGCTGTTGGTCGAACTCCACAGGGCGGCCGAAGTGGCTATGAAGGATTTCATAGTCCGGATGTGGCCTGGTGACCTCCTGCCCACCAGCTACTTCGGTCTGATCAAGCGGATGGTGAATGCCTGTCCGCGACTGGAAGTCATCAAGCGATCTGTTTGCATTGAGGGTGCCCGCCGGGCCCTTGCCCGTGTGAAGGTGTATTGGGGCAAGCTGGATGCGGAGAAGCTGGTGAAGGACGGGCCGCCAGAGGGCAAGCCGCATCGCGTTCCCGAGAAGTATTATGATGGTGTTATGAAGGGTGCTCGCCTCATGGCCGACGAATGTACCAAGGACATAATTTTTGAATGAATTCACTTCTGTCATGTTTGTAATTTAAAGACGAAGTTACTTGTGCTATGTAGAGCTTTTGTTATTTAAAACATTACCTTCTATGCGGCTATTTATCAAATTCTAAAAGTAGGCCAGTCGTCGGCTTCTGCCCCGATGTAACTAGTACTGGGGTGTTCGTGGATAACCCGGACACTCTTTATCCAAATGTTTGGTCCCTTAAGAATGTGTCCAGCGCAGCGAACAAGGCAATCGGACTATGCGGCTTTATAACCTTCACTTAGCCATAGAAGTCTACAATTTTAAATTTCGGCGAAGCCCCTAGAATCTGGAAGACCGAATTGGGGCGCTATACACGCCTAGATCGGACGAAGCCGATTTATCGCCAAAAGCGGAAAAATCTTTAAGGATTTTAAGACCTCTCGAACAGCGACCAGCTCTTGCCACATCATGACGGTCAGTTTTCGGCTTTCTCTACTGAGGTTCTCGTCCGGAAGAACCAGGGCACAATCGCAGTAGTTCTCCCTGCGCTACCTTAGCCGATATAACGGAACGTAAGGCACCAAAACAAGGGAGCCGGGCTATCCCAACTGTAGACCCAAGACATGATTCGGAGCTGATGCATATAATGCTATAAGTTCGGGGTGCCGCACTGTTGAAAGTGTTCGGACTTGTCGTGTCGTATTATGGGGCGCCATAAGAAGCCCCTGGCAAACTCAACGTACCAAAGTGTACGGATGCAATATTAAAAGACATTTGTAAGAAAAAATGCTCAAATAAGAATAATAAGTTGATGCTATATATGATCTCCCATTGATGAATAATATGTTTAGGCGTATGTTTACAACGAATGCATTAAGAGGATATAAATAGGATTATTTGACATACCATATCCAGAGGCAGGCTACGTACAGATAGATAAAGTAGGTATAACGATCGCAAATAGATTCCACCTGGGTATTTCCTTCAGTGCGCAAAGCCTGTTGCCTCCTTGGTTTGCTCTCCTATGTAAGTCCGACAATCCGGCTCTTCTGGAGAATCTGCACTAAAGCCATGTCCTTAAAGGTAAAAGAAAAGGTTACAAAGCGATACCATACTGTTGACTGAGCCACTGCTACGCCTCCGCCTGTGCCCATGGTATTTTAAGTGCGTAATTGTGTACGCATGGCATGAATGTTGCTTTGATGGAATTTGAGTGGAGCCCGGACTGCTAGTCGTGCTCTTGGCGTGCCTGCTGATCCTGTTGTGGGGTGTTCCGCCCTCGCTTGACGGAGCTTGAGATTGTCGTCGCCGGACTGGTGGTTTGCCGGAGGAGGCCGCATTGTACTTCTGCCGCAAGGGCTACAGTGTGCTCTTCTGTCCGGAGAGAGCGGTCCATATTTCCGTTGACTGTTATAACCCCGCGTGGGCCTGGCATCTTGAGCTTGAGGTATGCATAGTGTGGTACCACATTGAATCTAGCGAATGCGGTTCGTCCGAGCAGTGCGTGGTAACCACTGCGGAAAGGGACGATATCGAAGATGAGCTCTTCGCTTCGGAAGTTATCCGGAGATCCGAAGACCACTTCCAATGTTATAGAGCCCGTACAACGGGCCTCTACTCCAGGAATTACACCTTTAAAGGTGGTTTTGGTGGGCTTAATCCTTGAAGGATCGATGCCCATTTTGCGCACTGTATCCTGGTAAAGCAGGTTCAGGCTGTTGCCTCCGTCCATAAGGACTCTTGTGAGGTGAAATCCGTCTATGATTGGGTCTAGGACCAATGCGGCCGAGCCACCGTGACGGATGCTAGTAGGACGATCCCTATGATCAAAGGTGATCGGACAAGCTGACCATGGGTTGAATTTGGGGACGACTGGCTTCGTCACGTAGACGTCCCGTAGTGCTCTCTTCCATTCCCGCTTGGGGATGTGGGTCGCGTAGATTATGTTAAACGTTTTCACCTGGGGGGAAATTTCTTCTGTCCCCCATGTTCGCACGTCGGGTCTCTCATCATCGTTGTGCAGCCCCTTGTCCTTGTTTTCGGCGTTTATTTTGCCGGACTGTTTAAATACCCAGCAGTCTCTATTGGTGTGGTTGGCCGGCTTGTCCGGGGTGCCATGAATTTGCCACGAGCGCTCCAGTATACGGTCTAGACTAGACGGTCCCTGATTGTTTCTCTTGAATAGCTTCTTCCGCTGACCGGATTTGGATCCGCTGAATCCGGCATTGACCGTCGTGTCTTCAATGTTGTCACCGTTGTTCCGTCGCTTGTGTCTGTTGCGCCGTAGATTGTCGTTATTGTCACGGACATCTGACGTGCCAGAATGTGGTGCAGTGCTGCTGCGAGCCAACCAACTGTCCTCGCCCGCACAAAAGCCGGTCATTAGTGTCGTGAGAGCTGCCATTGACTTGGGTTTCTCCTGGCCGAGGTGTCGGGCGAGCCACTCGTCACGGATATTATGCTTGAAGGCCGCCAGGGCTTCGGCTCCGGACAGTCGACTATTTGGTTTTTTTAAGTTAGGAACTGAGTCCAGAATTTCCTGGCTGATTCTCTGGGCTGTTGAGTAATGTGGCTCAAGTCATCATCATCTAGAGGTCACACATATGTGCCTTGGAAATTGTCAAGAAATGCGTCTTCCAGGTTTTCCCAACTGCCAATGGAATTTGCGGGCAGGCTGTTCAGCCAATGTCGGGCTGGTCCTTTGAGCTTGAGGGGAAGATATTTGATGGCATGTAGATCATCTCCGCGGGCCATGTGAATGTGGAGAAGGAAATCTTCGATCCATACCGCGGGGTCTGTTGTGCCATCGTATGATTCGATGTTTACGGGTTTGAACCCTTTTGGAAATTCATGATCCATTACTTCATCGGTGAAGCAGAGGGGGTGCACGGCGCCTCTGTGCCGGGCTATGTCGCGACGCAGTCCGGCTACGTCTGACTGGTTATATTTGGCCCGGCTGGATTTGTTATTAGTGTGTCCGGTATGACGGTCATCGTCATGTGCTGCGGCGTGCCCCCGTGATCCGTAGATCGATCTTGGCTGTCCTGCGGTGTTATCCAGTTTATTGCGCGGGTCCTGAGTATTACCCTGGGCCGTAGAAAATTGGCGCGGGGGTGCGGGCTGGTATTCGGGCTGATATGTCGCTTTATCCCAGCCTCCAGGCGGCCGGTCAGCCGTGTGGCGCCCGAGTCCGTATTCCTCGGCTGCTAGGACTTCTGTCCATCTATCTGTGAGCAGGTCTTGATCAGCTTGAAGCTGCTGCTTCTTCTTCTTCAGGCTTCTCGCAGTGGCAATAAGCCGACTCTTGAAGCGCTCCTACTCCGCGGGCTCCTCGGGCATGCCGAACTCGTCGTCGCCGAGGCTAATCTCGTCTTTGGAGGGGGGCATGTAGTTGTCCTCCTCCGGATACCCGTCCGTCGCCTGTTCGTATGGGCTGTCATGCCAATCTTCCTGTTTGGCCTCCTCAAAAGCGGGCTCTTCAGGGTTGTACTCATCGTCGGCACAGTCCCGATTGTTTTCGTCTCTAGTGTCGGTATTGCCTTGGCGGGCCTTGGAGCGGCGCGGTCGACGCCCATGCTTTGCTTTCTTCTTGGAGGGGTTATCCTCCATTGCCTCATCGCCTTTGGTTTCTTTCGGAGTGTCCACCATGTATATATCGTATGAAGAGGTGGTTGTCCACCGCCCTGTGAGCGGTGGCTCCTGTACGTCTCCGACATCGTTGTCCATGCGTTCGATGTCTTCGAAGTCGAAGTCAAGCACGTCAGTTAAATCATCGATCGTGGCAATGAAGTGGGTGGTAGGTGGGCAGCGAATTCCTTCGTCGCCTGCTTCCCACTCAAGTTGGACATAGTTCGGCCTAGAGTCTCCTGACAAAGAGAGAGACTTTAATGAGTTCAGCATGTCGCCAAAGGGCGAGTGCTGAAAGATGTTCGCAGCGGTAAACTCCATCATCGGAGCCCAACCTGGCTCGGCTGGCTCAAGAGTGCGCGGACCGAGACCAACGACCGGATACGAGTCCGGGGGCCCGGGAATACAGGCCTCCACAGAGATGCGACCTGTGTTCGGCTGCACCGCCGATGAGTGTGCGAACTGCGGGGTGGGGTCTAACCCTCCGTCCTTGGGCGACGCAACCTGTTCCGGATTGAAATCCGGGGCTGCTGCAGGGATGATGTCCTGAGCATTGTCCGACAGCAGGTCTAGGCCGTGCTCGTCGTGACTGTCCGGCGCTCCTGGCACAGCCCCGAATCCGTCGAAGATCAAGTCTCCGCGAATGTCCGCCGTGTAGTTCAGGTTCTTGAACCTGATCTAGTGGCCAGGGGCGTAGCTGTTGATCTGCTCCAGATGACCAAGTGAATTGGCCCACAGTGCGAAGCCGCCGAACACAAAGATCTGTCTGGGGAGAAAAGTCTCACCCTAGACCGTGTTGTTGACGATTGAAGACGCCATCAGGCCTTTAAGTGACGACACAGAGGAACTCTCAATGAAAGCACCAATGTTGGTGTCAAAACCAGCGGATCTCGGGTAGGGAGTCCTGATCTGTGCGTCCTAGGCTGATGGTAACAGGAAGCAAGGGACACAATGTTTACCCAGGTTCGGGCCCTCTCGATGGAGGTAAACCCCTACTTCCTGCTTGATTAATATTGAAGATATGAGTAATACAAGAGTAGATCTACCACGAGATCATAGAGGCTAAACCCTAGGAGCTAGCCTATGATGGTATGATTGTAATTGTGATCGTCCTTCTAAGGACCATCCTCTTCGGTTTATATAGACACCGGAGAGGGCTAGGGTTTACATGGAGCCGGTTACAAGGAAGGAAATATAATATCCGGATCGCCAAGCTTGTCTTCCACGCAAAGGAGAGTCCCATCTGGACACGGGCCGAAGTCTTGAGTCTTGTATCTCCACGCTTCGATAGTCTGGACGATGTATATAGTCCGGCTGTCCGGATACCCCCTAATCCAGGACTCCCTCACCTTTCACCTATAAAAGGAGGCCCATGGTGCACTAGAGAGGGATTCGGCTCTTTCAAACCTGGCAACACCCAGAGCTAGTTCAAGAGCTCAAGAACACTAAATACATCCACCAAAGCAGGATCATAGGGTTTTATGCATCTTTGCGGCCCGAACCTGGGTAAATCCCCTTTGTGCTGTCTGCTAGTCCCGATCTTCTCACGATCCCACGCCCCGCAACCGTAGTAGGGATTCCAGTGATCCCATAGGTGTCGTTTCCCACCGACAACATGCAATCAATATAAGTGATATGATATGGCCATCATCTTGTGCCTTTGATCTCCATCTCCAAAGCACTGTCATGATTACCATCACCACTGGTGCGACACCTTGATCTCCATCGTAGCATCGTTGTCCTCTCACCAACTATTGTTTCTACGACTATCACTACTTCTTAGTGATAAAGTAAAAACAATTACAGGGCGATTGCATTGCATACAATAAAGCGACAACCATATGGCTCCTGCCAGTTGCCGATAACTCTGTTACAAAACATGATCATCTCATACAATAAAATTTAGCATCATATCTTGACCATATCACATCACAACATGCCCTGCAAAAACAAGTTAGACGTCCTCTACTTTGTTGTTGCAAATTTTATGTGGCTGCTACGGGCTGAGCAAGAACCGTTCTTACCTACGCATCAAAACCACAATGATATTTCGTCAAGTTAGTGTTGTTTTAACCTTCAACAAGGACCGGGCGTAGTCACACTTGGTTCAACTAAAGTTGGAGAAACTGACACCCGCCAGCCACCTTTGTGCAAAGCACGTCGGTAGAACCAGTCTCGCGTAAGCGTACGCGTAATGTCGGTCCGGGCCGCTTCATCCAACAATACCGCTGAACCAAACTATGACATACTGGTAAGCAGTATGACTTGTATCGCCCACAACTCACTTGTGTTCAACTCGTGCATATAACATCTACGCATAAACCTGGCTCTGATACCACTGTTGGGGAACGTAGTAATTTCAAAAAAATTCCTACGCACTCGCAAGATCATGGTGATTCATAGAAATGAGAGGGAGAGAGTGACGTCCATGTACCCTCATAGACCGTAAGCGGAAGCGTTATGACAACGTGGTTGACGTAGTCATACGTCTTCTCGATCGACCGATCCTAGTACCGAATGTACGACACCTCCGCGATCTGCACACGTTCAGCTCTGCAACGTCCCACGAACTCACAATCCAATAGAGCTTCGAAGGAGAGTTACGTCAGCACGACGGCGTGATGATGGTGTTGATGAAGCTATGATAACCCACAAGTGTAGGGGATCGCAACAGCTTTCGAGGCTAGAGTATTCAACCCAAATTTATTGATTCGACACAAGGGGAGCCAGAGAATATTCTTAAGTATTAGCAGTTGAGTTGTCAATTCAACCACACCTGGATAACTTAGTATTTGCAGCAAAGTATTTAGTAGCAAAGTAGTATGATAGTAATGGTAACAGTGGCAAAAGTAAAGATAGCAGTTTTGTAGTAGTTGTAACTGTAGCAACGGAAAGGTAAATAAGCAAAGCACAAGATGTGAAAAGCTCGTAGGCATTGGATCAGTGATGGCTAATTATGTCGGATGCGATTCCTCATGTAATAGCTATAACCTAGGGTGACACAGAACTAGATCCAATTCATCAATGTAATCTAGGCATGTATTCCGAATATAGTCATACGTGCTTATGGAAAAGAACTTGCATGACATCTTTTGTCCTACCCTCCCATGGCAGCGGGGTCCTAGTGGAAACTAAGGGATATTAAGGCCTCCTTTTAATAGAGAACTGGAACAAAGCATTAGCACATAGTGAATACATAAACTCCTCAAACTATGGTCATCACCAAGAAGTATCCCGATTATTGTCACTTCGGCGTTGTCGGATCATAACACATAATAGGTGACTATAGAATTGCAAGATAGGATCAAGAACACACATATATTCATGAAAACATAATAGGTTCGGATCTGAAATCATGGCACTCGGGCCCTAGTGACAAGCATTAAGCATAGCAAAGTCATAGCAACATCAATCTCAGAACATAGTGGATACTAGGGATCAAACCCTAACAAAACTAACTTGATTACATGGTAAATCTCATCCAACCCATCACCGTCCAGCAAGCCTACGATGGAATTACTCACGCACAGCGGTGAGCATCATGAAATTGGTGATGGAGGATGGTTGATGATGACGACGGCGACGAATCCCCGTCTCCGGAGCCCTGAACGGACTCTAGATCAGTCCTCCCGAGAGAGATTAGGGCTTGGCGGCGGCTCTGTATCGTAAAGCGCGATGAAACTTTCTCTCTGATTTTTTTCTCTGTGAAACGGAATATATGGAGTTGGAGTTGAGGTCGGTGGAGCAGCAGGGGGCCCGCGAGACAGGGGGGCGCCCAGGGGGAGGGCGCGCCCCCCACCCTCGTGGACAGGCTATGGGGCCCCTGTCCTTGATTCTTTCGCTAGTATTTTTTATATTTTCCAAAACTTATCTCCGTGGATTTTCAGGTCATTCTGAGAACTTTTGTTTTCTGCACAATTAACAACACCATGGCAGTTCTGCTGAAAACAACGTCAGTCCGAGCTAGTTTCATTCAAATCATGCAAGTTAGAGACCAAAACAAGGGCAAAAGTGTTTGGAAAAGTAGATACGTTGGAGACGTATCAACTCCCCCAAGCTTAAAGCTTTGCTTGTCCTCAAGCAATTCAGTTGATAAACTGAAAGTGATAAAGAAAAACTTTTACAAACTCTATTTGTTGTTGTTGTTGTAAATAGTAAGGCAGCATTCAAGTTTTCAGCAAAGATTATGAACTAACCATACTCACAATAACACTTATGTCTCACATTTACTCATATCAATGGCATAATCAGCTAGCGAGCAATAATAATAGAACTCGGATGACAACACTTTCTCAAAACAATCATAATATGATATAACAAAATGGTATCTCGCTAGCCCTTTCTGAGACCGCAAAACATAAATGCAGAGCACCTTTAAAGACCAAGGACTGACTAAACATTGTAATTCATGGTAAAAGAGATTCAGTCAAGTCATACCCAATATAAACTAATAGTAATGAATGCAAATGACAATGTGCTCTCCAGCGGGTGCTTTTTAATAAGAAGGTGATGACTCAACATAAAAGTAAATAGATAGGCCCTTCACAGAGGGAAGCAGGGATTTGTAGAGGTGCCAGAGCTCGATTTTAAAATAGAGATGAATAACATTTTGAGCGGCATACTTTCACTGTCAATGCAACAACTATGAGATGGCGATATCTTCCATACTACATGCATTATAGGCAGTTCCCAAACGGAATGGTAAAAGTTTATACTCCCCCACCACCAACAAGCATCAATCCATGGCTTGCTCCAAACAATGAGTGCCTCCAACTAACAACAGCCCTGGGGTTTTTTTGTTTAATTATATTGATTTGCTTTGATCTTTTGGATCATGGGACTGGGCATCCCGGTTACCGACCCTTTCTCGTGAATGAGGAGCGGAGTCCACTCCTCTTGAGAATAACACACCTAGCATGGAAGATACAGGCAGCCCTAGTTGAAACATGAGTTGCTCGAGCATACAAAACATAATTTCATTTGAAGGTTTGGAGTTTGACACATACAAATTTACTTGGAACGGCAGGTAGATACCGCATATAGGAAGGTATGGTGGACTCATATGGAACAACTTTGGGGTTTAAGGAGTTTGGATGCACAAGCAGTATTCCCGCTTAGTACAGGTGAAGGCTAGCAAAAGAATGGGAAGCGACCAACCGAGAGAGCGACAACAGCCATGAACATGCATTAAAATTAATTCACACCGAGTACAAGAATGAGTAGGATATAATCTACCATGAACATAAATATCATGAAGGCTATGTTGATTTGTTTCAATTACATGCCTCAACATGTGCCAAGTCGAGTGACTCAATTCATTCAAAGGAGGATACCATCCCATCATACCACATCATAATCATTTTAATAGCATGTTGGCACGCAAGGTAAACCATTATAACTCATAGCTAATCAAGCATGGCACAAGCAACTATAATCTCTAAATGTCACTGCAAATATGTTTACTTCATAATAAGATGAATCGGGAACGATGAACTCATCATATTTACAAAAACAAAAGAGGTCGAGTTCATACCAGCTTCTCTCATCTCAATCGGTCCATCATATATCGTCATTATTGCCTTTCACTTGCACGACCGAATGATGTGTATAATAATAGTAGTGCACATGCATTGGACTAAGCTGGAATCTGCAAGCATTCAACTCAAGAGAGAAGACAAAGTAATATGGGCTCTAAGTTAAATCAACAATCATGCATATGAGAGCCACTAAACATTTTCAATATGGTCTTCTACTCTCGACCCCCAAAGGAAAGAAAATAAAATAAAACTATTTACACGGGAAAGCTCCCAACAAGCAAGAAGAAGAACGAGAAATCTTTTTGGGGTTTTCATTTAATTACTACTACAAGTATGGAAAGTAAACTAACTAATTTTTTTTGGTTTTTCTTAAGGTTTATCAAACACACAAGAAGAAAGCGAGAACAAGAAAATTAAACTAGCATGGATAATACAATGAAAGAGTATGAGCACCGACGAAAAGAATAGTGTGTGAACATGAATGTAAAGTTAGTGAGAAATACGTACTCCCCCAAGCTTAGGCTTTTGGCCTAAGTTGGTCTAATGCCAAGGGTAGCCTGGCTGATATCCGTAGTTGTAGCTGGGGTCGTACTGAGATGCAGCAGCAAATGCCTCCTAAGCTGCGGTATGTTGGCTAGCCGCCTCCGCTCTCCCCTCGTGTTCAGTTGCCTCCTCCCTGGTAACAACATATCTTTGTTTTGCCTGGTAATCAAAAAGGAAAGGAGTAGGGAGAGTAACATGGATAGAGCTATGTCTGTCAAAGATTAGTCGATACTGGAGGAATTGTTCATTCCTCAAAAGAAAACTTTGTTTGACCATAGTGTCATAATCTAAATAAGCAGGAGGCAACACCATATCCCCCTCTCGTGGGGCTATACCAAGATAACTAGCCACACGGGTCGCATAAATTCCTCCAAATAAATATCCAGCCCTACCATTATTATGCAACCTACGTGCAACTATGGCCCCCAAGTTATATTGTTTATCTCCTAGCACAGCACTCTTGAGGACACAAAGATCAGGGACACACATATGACATGCTTCATCTTTACCGTTAATGCATCTACCACTGAAGAGAGCAAAATAATGTATAGCAGGAAAATGAATGCTCCCTATGGTAGCTTGTGCTATATCCTAGATTCTCCCACAGTAATACTAGCAAGAAAGTCTTTATATTCAGATTTGTGGGGATCATTAACATTGCCCCATTGCGGGAGTTTGCAAGCAGTTGTAAAATCATCTAAGTCCATGGTATAAGATTTATCATAAATATCAAACAAGACACTCTCTGAATTACGTGAAGATTTATATTTGAACCTTCTCACGAATGAATCAGTCAATTGATAGTACTGAGGACACTTATCTTGTAAGAAGTCCTCAAGATCGGCATTACGCACATATGCGTCAAATTCATCCTTAAAGCCTGCATTGACCATTAAATCATCTCATGGCCACTCACAGGCTCGCACTTCTGCATCCCTTGGTGGTTTATTGTCTTGCTCACGCATAGCAAGCCTGGGTCCTTTCTTTATTGAGGAACCACCTTGGTACATTCTCCTAGACATATTTCTTTTTCTGAAAAATTTCTGAAATTTTAGTAGCTTCAAAATAAAAGTGAATAAAACTAAACAAGATTGGTAGCAACTACTCATACATGTGCCTAGAGCCTATATCATGCATTAGAATTGCTTGGGACCTCATAAATTTGACATGCAGGCTCAAGAACAGGGTCACCTATGCAGCAAAAATTTGCAATGAAAAAAGCACTAGAACAAAAACTAATTGGACCAATGGAGGAGTCACATACCAAGCAACAATCTCCCAAAGCAGTTTTGTGAATGGAGCTTTGAGCAAGGAGATCGAAAATCGCAGCAAAATGAGCTAGAACTCGTGCTTGAGCTGGATGGGGATTTTTTTGGGAAGAAGATGGAGTGTGTGGGTGCAGGAATAAGTGGAGGGGGGCCACCATGGGCCCACGAGCCAGGGGGCGCGCCCAGGGGGTGTGGGCGCGCCCTCCACCCTCGTGGCCAGGTGCTTGCCCCTCCTGCAGTGTTTTCAGTGCCTAAAATCCTCAAATATTCCATAAAAAATCATACTAAATTTGCAGGGCATTTGGAGCACTTTTATTTTCGGGATATTTTTTTATTGCACGGATAATTCAGAAAACAGACAGATAATACTATTTTTGCTTTATTTATTCTAAATAACATAAAGTAAAAAGAGGGTACAGAAGGTTGTGCCTTCTAGTCTCATCCATCTCATGATCATCAAAATGAATCCACTAACAAGGTTGATCAAGTCTTGTTAACAAACTCATTCCGAATAACACGGAACCGGAGAAGTTTTGAATAACACTAAGTTACCTCAACGGGGATATGAACATCCCCAACAATAAGAATGTCATACTTTTTCTTGACAGTAGGAAGAGGAAATTCAAAACCTCCAATAATGATAGTTGGAACTTTTCCAATAGAACTAATGCTATGAACTTGAGATTGTTTCCACGGAAAGTGTACCGTATGCTCATTACCATTAACATGAAAAGTGACATTGCCTTTGTTGCAATCAATAACAGCCCCTACAGTATTCAAAAAGGGTCTACCAAGGATAATCGACATACTATTGTCCTCGGGAATATCAAGAATAACAAAGTCCGTTAAGATAGCGACATTTGCAACCACAACAGGCACATCCTCACAAATACCGATAGGTATAGCAGTTGATTTATCAGCCATTTGCAAAGATATTTCAGTAGGTGTCAACTTATTCAATTCAAATCTACGATATAAAGAGAGAGGCATAACACTAACACCGGCTCCAAGATCACATAAAGAAGTTTTAACATAGTTTCAATGGAGCATGGTATTGTAGGTACCCCTGGATCTCCTAGTTTCTTAGGTATTCCACCCTTAAAAGTATAATTAGCAAGCATGGTGGAAATTTCAGCTTCCGGTATCTTTCTTTTATTTGTAATGATATCCTTCATGTACTTAGCATAAGGATTTACTTTAAGCATATAAGTTAAGCGCATACGTAAGAAGATAGGTCTAATCATTTCAGCAAAGCGCTCAAAATCCTCATCATCCATTGTCTTGGATGGTTTAGGAGGAAAGGGCATGGGTTTCTGAACCCATGATTCTCTTTCTCTACCGTGCTTCCTAGCAACAAAATCTCTCTTATCATAACGTTGATTCTTTGATTGTGGGTTATCAAGATCAACAGCAGGTTCAATCTCTACATTGGTATTATTGCTAGGTTGAGCATCAACATGAACATTATCATTAGCATTATCACTAGGTTCATGTTCATCACCTGATTGTGTTTCAGCATCAGAAATAGAAATATCATTGGGATTCTCAGGTGTGTCTATAACAGGCTCACTAGAAGCATGCAAAGTCCTATCATTTTTCTTTTTCTTCTTTTTAGAAGGACTAGGTGCCTCTAAATTATTTCTCTGAGAATCCTGCTCGATTCTCTTAAGGTGGCCTTCAGGATACAAAGGTTCCTGAGTCATTCTACCCGTTCTAGTAGCCACTCTAACAGCAAAGTCACGTTTATTATTTAATTCATCAAGCAAATAATTTTGAGCTTTAAGTACTTGCTCAGCTTGAGTGGCAACCATAGAAGCATATTTGCTAATGAGTTTAAGTTCACCTTTAACTCTAGCCATATAATCACTCAAGCGTCCTATCTCGAAAGCATTATTCTTTAATTCTCTACCAACATAAGCATTAAAACTTTCTTGTCTAGCCATAAAGTCATCAAATTCATATAAGCATGGGCTATGAAATTTAGTAGATGGGATTTCAACTTTGTCATATCTATAGAGATAATTTACCTTTACTACCTGTGTCGGGTTATCAAGACAATGTGTTTGTTCGACATGCGGTATATTAAGACCATGTATTTCTTCAATAGGTGGTAAATTCTTAACATCTTCAGCTTTAATACCTTTTTCTTTCATTGATTTCTTTGCCTCTTGCATATCTTCAGGATTGAGAAATAGAACACCTCTCTTCTTCGGAGTTGGTTTAGGGATAGGCTCAGGAGTTGGCTTAATTGGCTCAGGAATTGGCTCAGGAAGAGTCCAATTATTTTCATTAGTCAACATATTATTCAATAGTAATTCAGCTTGGTCTACTGTTCTTTCCCTGAAAACACAACTAGCACAACTATCCAAGTAGTCCTTGGAAGCATCGGTTAGTCCTTTATAAAAGATATCAAGTATTTCATTTTTATTAAGAGGATGATCAGGCAAAGCATTAGGTAATCGAAGAAGCCTCCCCCAAGCTTGTGGGAGACTCTCTTCTTTGATTTGCACAAAATTATAAATTTTCCGCAAGGCAGCTTGTTTCTTATGAGCAGGGAAATATTCAGCAGAGAAGTAATAAATCATATCCTGGGGACTACACACACAACTAGGACCAAGAGAATTAAACCAAGTCTTAGCATCACCCTTTAATAAGAATGGAGATATCTTAAGGATATAATAATAGCGAGACTTCTCATCATTAGTAAACAGGGTGGCTATATCATTCAACTTGGTAAGATGTGCCACAACAGTTTCAGATTCAAGGCCATAAAAAGGATCAGATTCAACAAAAGTAATTATCTCAGGATCAACAGAGAATTCATAATCCTTATCAGTAACACAGATAGGTGAAGTAGCAAAAGCGGGGTCAGGTTTCATTCTAGCATTAATAGATTGCTACTTCCATTTAGCTAATAACTTCTTAAGATCATATCTATCATTGCAAGCAAAAATAGCTCTAGCAGCTTCTTCATCCATAACATAACCCTCCGGAACAACAGGTAATTCATAATCAGGGGGAGAACTTTCATCTGTTGGAAATATGCCCTAGAGGCAATGATAAAAGGGTTATTATTATATTTCCTTATTCATGATAATTGTCTTTTATTCATGCTATAACTGTATTATCCAGAAATCGTAATACACGTGTGAATACATAGACCATAACATGTCCCTAGTGAGCCTCTAGTTGACTAGCTCGTTGGTCAACAGATAGTCATGGTTTCCTGACTATGGACATTAGATGTTATTGACAACGGGATCACATCATTAGGAGAATGATGTGATGGACAAGACCCAATCCTAAGCATAGCACAAGATCGTGTAGTTCCTTTTGCTAGAGCTTTTTCAATGTCAAGTATCTCTTCCTTAGACCATGAGATCGTGTAACTCCCGGATACCGTAAGAGTGCTTTGGGTGTACCAAATGTCACAACGTAACTGGGTGACCATAAAGGTGCACTACAGGTATCTCCGAAAGTGTCTGTTGGTTTGACACGGATCGAGACTAGGATTTGTCACTCCGTATGACAAAGAGGTATCTCTGGGCCCACTCGGTAATGCATCATCATAATGAGCTCAAAGTGACCAAGTGTTTGGTCACGGGATCATGCATTACGGTACGAGTAAAGTGACTTGCCGGTAACGAGACTGAACGAGGTATTGGGATACCGACGATCGAGTCTCGGGCATGTAACGTACCGATTGACAAAGGGAATTGTATACGGGGTTGTTCGAATCCTCGACATCGTGGTTCCTCCGATGAGATCATCGAGGAGCATGTGGGAACCAACATGGGTATCTAGATCCCGTTGTTGGTTATTGCCCGAGAGCCGTCTCGGTCATGTCTACGTGTCTCCCGAACCCGTAGGGTCTACACACTTAAGGTTCGGTGATGCTAGGGTTGTATGAATATGAGTATGCAGCATACCGAATGTTGTTCGGAGTCCCGGATGAGATCCCGGACGTCACGAGGAGTTCCGGAATGGTCCGGAGGTAAATAAAACTATATAGGAACTGGTATTTCGGCCATCGGGAAAGTTTCGGGGTCACCCGGTATTGTACCGGGACCACCGGAAAGGTCCCGAGGGTCCACCGGGTGGGGCCACCCATCCCGGAGGGCCCCAAGGGCCGAAGTGGGGAGGGGAACCAGCCCTTAGTGGGCTGGTGCGCCCCCCTAGGCCCACCCCCTGCGCCTAGGGTTGAAACCCTAGGGTGGGGGGGGCGCCCCACTTGCCTTGGGGGGCACTCCACCCCCTTGGCCGCCGCCCCCTTGGGAGATTGGATCTCCCAGGGCCGACGCCCCCCCTTGGGGGCCTATATAAAGGGAGGGGGAGGGGCAGCCGCACCCTGAAGTCCTGGCGCCCCCTCCCCCTGCTACACCTCTTCCTCTCCGTCACGTGCTGGGCGAAGCCCTGCCGGAGTGCTGCTGTTCCACCACCACCACGCTGTTGTGCTGCTGCTGGAGCCATCATCATCAACCTCTCCTTCCCCCTAGCTGGATCAAGATGGAGGAGACGTTACGCTGACCGTACGTGTGTTGAACGCGGAGGTGCCGTCCGTTCGGCGCTAGGATCTTCGGTGATAGGATCACGACGAGAACGACTACTTCAACCCCGTTCTTTTGAACGCTTCCGCGCGATCTACAAAGTGGTATGTAGATGCAATCTCTCTCCCATGACTCGTTGCTTAGATGAACTCATAGATGGATCTTGGTGAAACCGCAGGAAAATTTTTAATTTTCTGCAACGTTCCCCAACAGTGGTATCAGAGCTAGGTCTATGCGTAGTTCTCTATTGCACGAGTAGAACACAATTTTGTTGTGGGCGTAGATCTTGTCAACTTGCTTGCCGCTACTAGTCTTATCTTGCTTCAGCGGTATTGTGGGGTGAAGCAGCCCGGACCAACCTTACACGTACGCTTACGTGAGACCGGTTCCACCGACTGACATGCACTAGTTGCATAAGGTGGCTGGCGGGTGTCTGTCTCTCCCACTTTAGTTGGAGCGGATTCGATGAAAAGGGTCCTTATGAAGGGTAAATAGAAGTTGACAAGATCACGTTGTGGTTATTCGTAGGTAAGAAAACGTTCTTGCTAGAACCCAATTGCAGCCACGTAAAAGATGCAACAACAATTAGAGGACGTCTAACTTGTTTTTGCAGCAATTGTCATGTGATGTGATATGGCCAGAAGTTGTGATGAATGATGAATGATATATTGTGATGTATGAGATCATGTTCTTGTAATAGGAATCACGACGTGCAGGTCGATGAGTATGACAACCGGCAGGAGCCATAGGAGTTGTCTTTATTTTTTGTATGACCTGCGTGTCATTGAAGAATGCCATGTAAATTACTTTACTTTATTGCTAAACGCGTTAGCCATAGAAGTAGAAGTAGTCGTTGGCGTGACAACTTCATGAAGACACAATGATGGAGATCATGATGATGGAAATCATGGTGTCATGCCGGTGACGAAGATGATCATGGAGCCCCGAAGATGGAGATCGAAGGAGCTATATGATATTGGCCATATCATGTCACTACTATATAATTGCATGTGATGTTTATTATGTTTATGCATCTTGTTTACTTAGAACGACGGTAGTAAATAAGATGATCCCTTACAACAATTTCAAGAAGTGTTCTCCCCTAACTGTGCACCGTTGCTAAAGTTTGTCGTTTCGAAGCACCACATGATGATCGGGTGTGATAGATCCTTATGTTCACATACAACGGGTGTAAGACACTTTTACACATGCAAAACACTTAGGGTTAACTTGACGAGCCTAGCATGTACAGACATGGCCTCGGAACACGGAGACCGAAAGGTCGAACACGAGTCGTATGGAAGATACGATCAACATGAGAATGTTCACCGACGATGACTAGTCCGTCTCACGTGATGATCGGACACGGCCTAGTCGACTCGGATTGTGTAACACTTAGATGACTAGAGGGATGTCTAATCTGAGTGGGAGTTCATTAAATAATTTGATTAGATGAACTTAATTATCATGAACTTAGTCTAAAACTTTTGCAAAATATGTCTTGTAGATCAAATGGCCAACGCTCATGTCAACATGAAATTCAACGCGTTCCTAGAGAAAACCAAGCTGAAAGATGATGGCAGCAACTATACGGACTAGGTCCGGAACCTGAGGATCATCCTCATAGCAGCCAGGAAACAATATGTCCTAGAAGGACCGCTAGGTGATGCACCCGTCCCAGAGAACCAAGACATTATGAATGTTGGCAGTCTCACGCTGATGATTACTCCCTCATTCAGTGCGGCATGCTTTACAGCTTAGAACCGGGGCTCCAAAAGCGTTTTGAGCAACACGGAGCATATGAGATGCTCAAGGAGCTGAAACTAGTTTTTCAAGCTCATGCCCGGGTCGAGAGATATGAAGTCTCCGACAAGTTCTATAGTTGTAAGATGGAGGAAAATAGTTCTGTCAGTGAGCATATACTCAAAATGTCTGGGTTGCACAACCGCCTATCCCAGCTGGACATTAACCTCCCGGATGAGGCGGTCATTGACAGAATCCTTCAGTCGCTCCCACCAAGCTACAAGAGCTTTGTGATGAACTATAATATGCAGGGGATGGTGAAGACCATTCCTGAAGTATTTTCAATGCTGAAGTCAGCAGAGGTTGAAATCAAGAAAGAACATCAAGTGTTGATGGTCAATAAGACCACTAAGTTCAAGAAGGGCAATGGTAAGAAGAACTTCAAGAAGGACGGCAAAGATGTTGCCGCGCCCGGTAAGCCAGTTACCGGGAAGAAGTCAAAGAATGGACCCAAGCCTGAAACTGAGTGCTTTTATTGCAAGGGGAAGGGTCACTGGAAGCGGAACTGCCCCAAATACTTAGCGGATAAGAAGGCCGGCAACACTAAAGGTATATTTGATATACATGTAATTGATGTGTACCTTACCAGTACTCGTAGTAACTCCTGGGTATTTGATACCGGTGCCGTTGCTCACATTTGTAACTCACAGCAGGAGTTGCGGAATAAGCGGAGACTGGCGAAGGACGAGGTGACGATGCGTGTCGGGAATGGTTCCAAGGTCGATGTGATCGCCGTCGGCACGCTACCTCTACATTTACCTACGGGATTAGTTTTAAACCTCAATAATTGTTATTTAGTGCCAAGTTTGAGCATGAACATTGTATCTGGATCTCGTTTGATACGAGATGGCTATTCATTTAAATCCGAGAATAATGGTTGTTCCATTTATATGAGAGATATGTTTTATGGTCATGCCCCGATGGTCAATGGTTTATTCTTAATGAATCTCGAACGTAATGTTACACATATTCATAGCGTGAATGCCAAAAGATGTAAAGTTGATAACGATAGTCCCACATACTTGTGGCACTGCCGCCTTGGTCACATTGGTGTCAAGCGCATGAAGAAGCTCCATGCTGATGGACTTTTAGAGTCTCTCGATTATGAATCATTTGACACATGCGAACCATGCCTCATGGGTAAAATGACCAAGACCCCGTTCTCTGGAACAATGGAGCGAGCAACCAACTTGTTGGAAATCATACATACCGATGTGTGCGGTCCAATGAGAGTTGAGGCTCGCGGAGGATATCGTTATGTTCTCACTCTCACTGATGACTTGAGTAGATATGGGTATGTCTACTTGATGAAACACAGTCTGAGACCTTTGAAAAGTTCAAGGAATTTCAGAATGAAGTAGAGAATCGACGTGACCGAAAGATAAAATTCTTACGATCGGATTGTGGAGGAGAATATTTAAGTCACGAATTTGGTACACACTTAAGAAAATGTGGAATCGTTTCACAACTCACGCCGCCTGGAACACCTCAGCGTAACGGTGTGTCCAAACGTCGTAATCGCACTCTATTGGATATGGTGCGATCTATGATGTCTCTTACCGATTTACCGCTATCATTTTGGGGATACGCTCTAGAGACAGCTACATTCACTTTAAATAGGGCACCGTCTAAATCCGTTGAGACGACACCGTATGAATTATGGTTTGGGAAGAAACCTAAGCTGTCGTTTCTAAAAGTTTGGGGATGCGATGCTTATGTCAAGAAACTTCAACCTGAAAAGCTCGAACCCAAGTCGGAAAAATGCGTCTTCATAGGATACCCTAAAGAAACCATTGGGTATACCTTCTACTTAAGATCCGAAGGCAAGATCTTTGTTGCCAAGAACGGATCCTTTCTGGAAAAAGATTTTCTCTCGAAAGAAGTAAGTGGGAGGAAAGTAGAACTCGATGAAGTACTACCTCTTGAACGGGATAGTAGTGCAGCTCAGGAAAATGTTCCTGTGATGCCTACACCAACTAAAGAGGAAAACAATGATGATGATCAAGGTACTTCGGATCAAGTTGCTACTGAACTTCGTAGGTGCACAAGGACACGTTCCGCACCAGAGTGGTACGGCAACCCTGTCCTGGAAATCATGTTGTTGGACAACGGTGAACCTTCGAACTATGAAGAAGCAATGGCGGGCCCAGATTCCAACTGCTAGAAGCCATGAAGTCCGAGATAGAATCCATGTATGAAAACAAAGTATGGACTTTGACTGACTTGCCCGATGATCGGCGAGTGATAGAAAACAAATGGATCTTTAAGAAGAAGACGGACGCGGATGGTAATGTCACCATTTATAAAGCTCGACTTGTCGCTAAGGGTTATCGGCAAGTTCAAGGGATTGACTACGATGAGACTTTCTCTCCTGTAGCGAAGCTTAAGTCCGTCCGAATCATGTTAGCAATTGCCGCATACTAGGATTATGAGATATGACAGATGGACGTCAAAACGGCATTCCTTAACGGGCATCTTAAGGAAGAACTGTATATGATGCAGCCAGAGGGTTTTGTCGATCCTAAGAATGCTAACAAAGTATGCAAGCTCCAGCGATCCATTTATGGGCTGGTGCAAGCATCTTGGAGTTGGAACATTCGCTTTGATGAGATGATCAAAGCGTTTGGGTTTTCGCAGACTTATGGAGAAGCCTGCGTTTACAAGAAAGTGAGTGGGAGCTCTGTAGCATTTCTCATATTACATGTAGATGACATACTTTTGATGGGAAATGATATAGAATTCTTGGACAGCATTAAGGCCTACTTGAATAAGTGTTTTTCAATGAAGGACCTTGGAGAAGCTGCTTATATATTAGGCATCAAGATCTATAGGGATAGATCTAGACGCCTCATAGGTCTTTCACAAAGCACATACCTTGATAAGATTTTGAAGAAGTTCAAAATGGATCAGTCCAAGAAAGGGTTCTTGCCTCTACTGCAAGGTGTGAGATTGAGCTTGGCTCAATGCCCGACTACGGCAAAGGATAAAGAAGAGATGAGCGTCATCCCCTATGCCTCAGCCATAGGATCTATTATGTATGCCATGCTGTGTACCAGACCTGATGTAAACCTTACCGTAAGTTTGGTAGGAAGGTACCAAAGTAATCTCGGCAAGGAACACTGGACAGCGGTCAAGAATATCCTGAAGTACCTGAAAAGGACAAAGGACATGTTTCTCGTTTATGGAGGTGACGAAGAGCTCGTCGTAAAGGGTTACGTCGACGCTAGCTTCGACACAGATCTGGATGACTCTAAGTCACAAACCGGATACGTGTATATGTTGAATGGTGGAGCAGTAAGCTGGTGCAGCTGCAAGCAGAGCGTCGTGGCGGGATCTACATGTGAAGCGGAGTACATGGCAGCCTCGGAGGCAGCGCATGAAGCAATATGGGTGAAGGAGTTCATCACCGACCTAGGAGTCATACCCAATGCGTCGGGGCCGATCAAACTCTTCTGTGACAACACTGGAGCTATTGCCCTTGCCAAGGAGCCCAGGTTTCACAAGAAGACCAGGCACATCAAGCGTCGCTTCAACTCCATCCGTGAAAATGTTCAAGATGGAGACATAGATATTTGCAAAGTACATACGGATCTGAATGTCGCAGATCCGTTGACTAAACCTCTCTCGCGAGCAAAACATGATCAACACCAGAACTCTATGGGTGTTCGATTCATCACAATGTAACTGGATTATTGACTCTAGTGCAAGTGGGAGACTGTTGGAAATATGCCCTAGAGGCAATGATAAAAGGGTTATTATTATATTTCCTTATTCATTATAATTGTCTTTTATTCATGCTATAATTGAATTATCCGTAAATCGTAATACACGTGTGAATACATAGACCATAACATGTCCCTAGTGAGCCTCTAGTTGACTAGCTCGTTGGTCAACAGATAGTCATGGTTTCCTGACTATGGACATTAGGTGTTATTGACAACGGGGTCACATCATTAGGAGAATGATGTGATGGACAAGACCCAATCCTAAGCATAGCACAAGATCGTGTAGTTCGTTTTGCTAGAGCTTTTTCAATGTCAAGTATCTCTTCCTTAGACCATGAGATTGTGTAACTCCCGGATACCGTAAGAGTGCTTTGGGTGTACCAAATGTCACAACGTAACTGGGTGACTATAAAGGTGCACTACAGGTATCTCCAAAAGTGTCTATTGGGTTGACACGGATCGAGACTGGGATTTGTCACTCCGTATGACGGAGAGGTATCTCTGGGCCCACTCGGTAATGCATCATCATAATGAGCTCAAAGTGACCAAGTGTTTGGTCACGGGATCATGCATTACGGTACGAGTAAAGTGACTTGCTGGTAACGAGACTGAACGAGGTATTGGGATACTGACGATCAAGTCTCGGGCATGTAACGTACCGATTGACAAAGGGAATTGTATGCAGGGTTGTTCGAATCCTCGACATCGTGGTTCATCCGATGAGATCATCGAGGAGCATGTGGGAACCAACATGGGTATCCAGATCCCGCTGTTGGTTATTGCCCGAGAGCTGTCTCGGTCATGTCTACGTGTCTCCCGAACCCGTAGGGTCTACACACTTAAGGTTCAGTGACGCTAGGGTTGTATGAATATGAGTATGCAGCATACCGAATGTTGTTCGGAGTCTCGGATGAGATCCCGGACATCACGAGGAGTTCCGGAATGGTCCGGAGGTAAAGAAAACTATATAGGAAGTGGTATTTCGGCCATCGGGAAAGTTTCGGGGTCACCCGGTATTGTACCGGGACCACCAGAAGGGTCCCGGGGGTCCACCGGGTGGGGCCACCCATCCCGGAGGGCCCCAAGGGCCGAAGTGGGGAGGGGAACCAGCCCTTAGTGGGCTGGTGCGCCCCCCTAGGCGCACCCCCTGCGCCTAGGGTTGAAACCCTAGGGTGGGGGGCGCCCCACTTGCCTTGGGGGGCACTCCACCCCCTTGGCCGCCGCCCCCTTGGGAGATTGGATCTCCCAGGGCCGGCGACCCCCCCCTTGGGGGCCTATATAAAGGGAGGGGGGAGGGGGGCAGCCGCACCCTGAAGTCCTGGCGCCCCCTCCCCCTGCTACACCTCTTCCTCCTCCGTCACGTGCTTGGCGAAGCCCTGCCGGGGTGCTGCTGTTCCACCACCACCACGCCGTTGTGCTGCTGCTGGAGCCATCATCATCAAACTCTCCTTCCCCCTTGCTGGATCAAGACGGAGGAGACGTTACGCTGACCGTACGTGTGTTGAACGCGGAGGTGCCATCCGTTCGGCGCTAGGATCTCATAGATGACTCGTTGAACGACTACTTCAACCCCGTTCTTTTGATGACTCGTTGCTTAGACGAACTCATAGATGGATCTTGGTGAAACCGTAGGAAAAAATTTTAATTTTCTGCAATGTTCCCCAACATCATCATCACTATCATCAATAATAGCATCTTCAATAATTACATTCTCGCTAACCCTAGCAAGTTGTTCATGAAGAAATTCACCAAATGGCAAAGTAGTGTCACGCACAGAAGTAGTTTCATCATAAGTATCATGCATAGCAGAAGTGGCATCATCAATAACATGCGACATATCAGAATTCATAGAAGTAGCAGGTTTAGGTGTTGCAAGCTTACTAATAACAGAAGGAGAATCTAGTGCAGAGCTAGATGGCAGTTTCTTACCTCCCCTCGTAGTTGAGGGCAAAATCTTAGTTCTTTCGTCTTTCAAGTTCCTCATAGTGACCAGCAGATATAAATCCCAAGTGACTCAAAGAATAGAGCTATGCTCCCCGGCAACGGCGCCAGAAATTAGTCTTGATAACCCACAAGTGTAGGGGATCGCAACAGCTTTCGAGGGTAGAGTATTCAACCCAAATTTATTGATTCGACACAAGGGGAGCCAAAGAATATTCTTAAGTATTAGCAGTTGAGTTGTCAATTCAACCACACCTGGATAACTTAGTATTTGCAGCAAAGTATTTAGTAGCAAAGTAGTATGATAGTAATGGTAACAGTCGGAAAAGTAAAGATAGCAGTTTTGTAGTAGTTGTAACAGTAGCAACAGAAAAGTAAATAAGCAAAGCACAAGATGTGAAAAGCTCATAGGCATTGGATAAGTGATGGATAATTATGTCGGAGGCGATTCCTCATGTAATAGCTATAACCTAGGGTGACACAGAACTAGCTCCAATTCATCAATGTAATGTAGGCATGTAATCCGAATATAGTCATACGTGCTTATGGAAAAGAACTCGCATGACATCTTTTGTCCTACCCTCCCGTGGCAGCGGGGTCCTAGTGGAAACTAAGGGATATTAAGGCCTCCTTTTAATAGAGAACTGGAACAAAGCATTAGCGCATAGTGAATACATGAACTCCTCAAACTATGGTCATCACCGAGAAGTATCCCGGTTATTGTCACTTCGGGGTTGTCGGATCATAACACATAATAGGTGACTATAGAATTGCAAGATAGGATCAAGAACACATATAATTCATGAAAACATAATAAGTTCAGATCTGTAATCATGGCACTCGGGCCCTAGTGACAAGCATTAAGCATAGCAAAGTCATAGCAACATCAATCTCAGAACATAGTGGATACTAGGGATCAAACCCTAACAAAACTAACTTGATTACATGGTAAATCTCATCCAACGCATCACCGTCCACCAAGCCTACGATGGAATTACTCACGCACGGAGGTGAGCATCATGAAATTGGTGATGGAGGATGGTTGATGATGACGACGGTGACGAATCCCCCTCTCCGGAGCCCCGAACGGACTTCAGATCAGCCCTCCCAAGAGAGATTAGGGCTTGGAAGCGGCTCCGTATTGTAAAACGCGATGAAACTTTCTCTCTGATACTTTTCTCCGTGAAACAGAATATATGGAGTTGGAGTTGAGGTCGGTGGAGAAGTAGGGGGCCCACGAGACAGGGGGCGCGCCCAGGGGGGAAGAGCGCGCCCCCCACCCTCGTGGATAGGGTGTGGGGGCCCTGGCCTTGATTCTTTCGCCAGTATTTTTTATATTTTCCAAATCTTATCTCCGTGGATTTTTAGGTCATTCCGAGAACTTTTGTTTTCTGCACAATTAACAACACCATGGCAGTTCTGCTGAAAACAACGTCAGTCCGGGTTAGTTTCATTCAAATCATGCAAGTTAGAGTCCAAAACAAGGGCAAAAGTGTTTGGAAAAGTAGATACGTTGGAGACGTATCAACTTCCCCAAGCTTAAACCTTTGCTTGTCCTCAAGCAATTCAGTTGATAAACTGAAAGTGATAAAGAAAAACTTTTACAAACTCTATTTGCTCTTGTTGCTGTAAATATGTAAGGCAGCATTCAAGTTTTCAGCAAAGATTATGAACTAACCATACTCACAATAACACTTAGGTCTCACATTTACTCATATCAATGGCATAATCAGCTAGCAAGCAATAATAATAAAACTCGGATGACAACACTTTCTCAAAACATCCATAATATGATATAACAAAATTGTATCTCGCTAGCCCTTTCTGAGAACGCAAAACATAAATGTAGAGCACCTTTAAAGACCAAGGACTGACTAAACATTGTAATTCATGGTAAAGGAGATCCAGTCAAGTCATACCCAATATAAACTAATAGTAATGAATGCAAATGACAGTGTGCTCTCCAACGGATGCTTTTTAATGAGAAGGTGATGACCCAAGAAGCTCAGTGATGAATTTGACGCCTACAAGGCAGAATGGCTGGGAGCGAAAGTTAGATTCGTCAAAATGGCTAAGAAATTCACCTCCAATGTTGTTGATCCATCGCACATTGAGGTTCCCTTGGCTGAAGCATCTGCCCAGCCGACTGAAGGACATGCCAGCACCGCTAATGAACATCAGGCTGCTGATGAAACTGCTAGCACCAAGGCTGAAGAAATACCAGTCGCTGAAGAAACTGCCAGGGCAACCACTAGTGTTAGGCCTGAAGAACAAGTCAGGATAGCTGAAGAAGCTGAAGCTGTGCCTGAAAAAATTGTTCAAAACAGGCCAAATGCATCAGTTGTTCCTGAAGAAATTGATCAAATTCCCTCTGCTCTGCCTGCACCAACACCAAGCCCAATTCTTCCTTTTTCTCTGGAAGTGAAGAAAACAAAAGCTGCAGAGAGAGCCGCTCTGAAGAAAAGGAAAGCATCTATTTCCACATAATCTTGTGCACCCAAGAAGGCAAAGATTTTGATGAGCTCTATTGAGAACCCTATCGATGTTGTTCCTCTCTCAAGCATGCCATCAAAGGAACTTGTTCCTTATGGTGAAGATTATGAGATTCCTGATGAATCTGCTGAACAAGATCCCTCGGTTGCTTCCACAGAGAAGATGGATGAAGAAATTGAAGTGGATGCTATCACTTCAACTCCCCAGGTATCATCGCCAACACCTCAGTTCACAGCTGAAGAGGCCGGCATTGAAGAAATGGAAGAGGATGAGGATGTGGACATTGGGAGCACCACACCTGTGACGAACAATGATTTTTAGGACAGTCAGCACCCCAACTCTCCTCTGTTCACACCACTCCAACAAATTCCTCAGTCCCCAGCACCAACTGAAGTTCTGATGGGCTCTGAAGAAATTCATACTACCCCTTCCATTCATGAAGAGATTCCAGCCACTAGTGCTGATGACCAAGCTGATAAAGAAATGGAGGCCCAGGCTGCTACTGAAGCAGAAGCTTATATTCCTCAGCATGCGGCTCCGAAGATTGAGATTCCTGAGGTTTTTATTCAACTGACTGATACTCCTCAGCCAAAGCCAAAGAATCCCTTCTCCAAGACTCCAGAATTCAAGGCTGATGCTTTCTTCAATGAGCATGTGTTCTTCATTGACTATAATCCATATGACTCTGCTCGTCTGAGAAGGAAGTGCTTCTGGACTACCAGCCAAGCCAATTTCTATTCCTCAGTACTTTTCAACAAAGACAAAGTCTTCGACCATGAGCATATTCCTCATGTTGATATGGAATCACTACCATGCTTCGCAACAGTCCCCGCTGCTATTCATGATGCTGGACTGCTTAACTTCTGCACAGACATCTGTGATTGGAACGAAGAACTCATTCTTCAGTTCTGTGCGACGCTTCACATCACTGGCAATGCTGAAGATGTGAACTCATGGGTGTTGGACTGGATGACAGAAAATACTCACTATAAGGCACCGACCACTGAATTGCTTCGTGCCATGCCTGTTAGTCCTGCCCCAGAAGGTGCGCGTCTCATCTACTCTGAAACTGAGCTGTCTGATCACTTCATGCAAGTTTTGATGAAGCCATTGAGGCCTGGTAAAGCCTCAAGGACAAAGTTCCTTGTGAAGGAATTGCAATATGTGCCAAGGACAGTCTACCGCATTCTGACCAAGACTCTGAGTCCTATCAAAGGCCACGACTCAAATGATGAAGAAGTTGTTGGCATCATGAAGAATCTGCTTTTCAATATCATGCATGGTATTCCAGTGAACTACCATGACTTCTTCATGAGGACTTTGGCAAATGTTGTGATGTCTCCTTTTGAGTTGAAGCCTTATGCTCCTTGGATTATGAGATTCTCAGATCAAGGTCTTCACACAACTACAAAGCTGACACACTTAATCATGGCAGTTTCTTGCCCCCTATTGAAGTCCTCAAGCGGACATTTTCCTCAGCTGATGAAAAGGGCAAGGCCACTGCAATTATTGATGAGGGCAATCGTCCATTGGATGGACAGTTCCGCAAAGCTGGCTCTTATTCCACCAATGATGACTTTGCTACTCATGACTCTGCCGCCAATGCCTCAAAAGCAAAGTCCTCAGGCCACAGCTCCAAGGGAGATAACTGATCGTGAGCTTCTCCTCAGTCTTCATCAGAAGGTGGATCGCAATCATAAATGGGTCAAACGTCAGTTTGGTTCAATTCTTCACCACATGACTGCCACATATAATTCAGTGAAGAAGAACCACTACTACCTCAATGAAGTTTTTGATCGCACCTGGGCTATTCTGACTCGTCTCTACGGTGATGAAGACCTCAAGCAGATGGGCTTCAAGCAGGACTTCGGTTGGTCTAAACCTCCTCCGAAGAAATTCAAGAAGGTCGAAGTTCCTCCTTTAGTGCCCAGCTCATATTCCTCATCCCGTGAGACATATGAAAATGAAGACTTGGACGACACTATGGCAGGCCCTACTCCAACAACCGACCCCAACAACATTGGCGCTCCTCCATCGACTTCGTGATGAAATTCTTCAGGGGCGTTAGTCCTCATTTTTTGTCCCTTTTGGTCATTTGATGACAAAGGGGGAGAAATTTGAGTTAGTATTCATGCGGGTCTATCCTTATGGGCGTTTTTTTTGTTAAGTTGCAACTCTTGCTCTTCTGAAGTGTTTGTTGAATGAGTTGTAAACTTAAGTCCGATGGTGACCTGATACTTTTGCTCTGTTTTTTTTTTTGCATGCTATTTCCTCATATATGCTATACACGCATGCTGAATTACGTCGGTCACCATATTTCATCATGCATTTCAAATTCTTCATTCAATATGTTAAATGCGTGTATGAATTACAAGATATAGGGGGAGTTCTCCATGATTCTACTCTTCAAATGTGCATTGCTTCAAAAGCAAATTCCTCGCTATGCGCATCCTCAGGGGGAGTTCTTCTATATCTTGCAATCAAATTCCTCACTATTGAGTACTTTAAATTCATATGTTTATCACCGTTGAAAACTTAACCTATATTGTCATCAATCACCAAAAAGGGGGAGATTGTAAGTGAATCTAGTGCCCCTTAGTGATTTTGGTGTATTGAAGACTTATAGGTTAAGGGACTAATGTGTTTGTGAGTGTACACGGGTTCTATAAGTCAATGAGGAGTTTGATATTTACAGTGAAAGTCGACCCCTAAAAATGAATGTCTTCGACTGAAGACTTTGGTTCTCCTGAAGACTTTGAAAGTGAAGAAATTGGTGTGACCTTGAAGACTTGGATATTCATGCGAGGAATTTGAAGTGTGAAGACTTTTGTTTTCGTTGTTTCATTTTCTCTTTCTTGAGTCATAGGAAACACCATACTGTTAAAGGGGGTCGAGGTAATACTAAGGAAGCTGATTTCCAAGTGATGCTCATCTCAAAATCCTACAACTACCCAATCCTTCGAGTGAAGCCATTGGAAATCTCATATCAGTTCAGTCAATTTCTTTAGTGACAGAGACGAAGATCTTCTGGTCTCTAAGGAATTTGTTCTGGCTGAGGAGTTAGGAATTTGCCAGTGCGAATTGCCTACACAGTGAGGAACATGATAGCCGTGAGGAATTCGAACCTAAAATCCGACCGTTGCTGTGCCACACGCCAGCTGTCCAAAAATATCCTACCACCTAACGGTCATATCATTGAAGGGCATTTATGTCTTATCATGTCGGGCTGCTCCCTAGGCTATAAATAGCCGCCCCCTATAACCACTAGCTGGTCGGCTGCTCCGAGAGAAACTGACAGTTGTCATTTGAGAGCATCCCATCCTCCGAGGACTTTGAGCGAAAATCATCAAGTGAGGAAAACCCAAATCCCAAACCCAAACTTACAAACCCCAAAGTGATTGAGCATCACTAAAGAGATTGTTCCTGTGTGGAACCGACGCTTGTTACCTTTTAGGACTGTGTATCCTCCAGACGGTTAGGCATCATGGTCTGAGCATCCAAGAGGAATTGTGGATTGCCGAGTGACCAAGTTTGTGAAGGTTTGGAAGTCACCTGTGAAGACTTACCACTACTGTTGGGCAAGGTCTATGTGATCTTAGTTCAAGGAGAATACGGTGAGGCCTGTGTGTGCGGGACAGTGTGTCCTCGAGTTTAAACACTCGGCCGCTCCAACCAGACGTACAACTGTCATAGCAGTTGGAACTGGTCTACCAAATCATTGTCTTCACCAAGCCTACTGGTTCTATTTCCTCAACCCTTTCATTTCCTCATTAATGTGTTGATGAACCTGATCATACTGTTTGAAGACTTGGACTGAAGACTTTCTCTATTTCCTCAGTTCTATTTCTTCAGTCAACTTGCCTTCATCCTGTTTATCCTGTGTTTGCACTGTCTATACTTTGTGTTTGTCTTCCATTTCATCATGATGATTATGTTGTTGCTCTGTTATCCTTATACCTGAGTACTTATTCTGCTGCAAGTAGTTCTTCGCTTAGGAATTTCCTCACCCTGAAATTCCTCAGTGAAGAATTCATAAAAATCGCCTATTCACCCCCCTCTAGTCGACGTAACGCACTTTCAGAGCGTCGGCGACGTCCCAATGCCACCGGTGCCCGAATGGGCGACACGGTAGGCGAAGATCGCCCGCAGCCACTTGTCCCTGATGGAGGAACAGCGGAACGAGCCGAGGTATGCGCCCGACAGCGAAACACTGTGGACGATGTACTTCGAGCGCCGCCGTGAAGAGCAGATCGCCTCCGTCAACAGCGTCATTCCCCGCAGCCGCCTCAACGCCGAAGGACGGCGCGAGTTGTGGGGCATCCTAGGACGCACCCTCGAAGCTGTCCTCGACCACATCAAGACCGCAACATGCCACGCCTCGAGTACCCGACGCGGCCGTCCTTCTCCCACCGCCGTGGCAGTTCCTGGATGCCGCGGCGAATGGAGCCGACTCCCTCGTCATCGGGATCCGGCTCGCTGTCCTTCGGCTCGCCGGCTCTCCGTCCCGTCAAGCCCGAGCCGGAGGAGACACGGCAGCGGCGCCGCACCCGTAGCGGCGCCCTCGTCATCAACGAGGGTGCCCGCCCCTCCCCGTGCTCCATTCGCCTGGTCCGGCCGAAGCCCGAGCCGGGCCTGCTCCCCGTGAAGCCGGAGCACGTCGACATGGTCGCCCCCGACGACAGGCCGCCCTGAAATGGGCGAAGGAGGACTACATCCGCAAGCAGGTGCGCCGCCAGCGCCAGGCGTACGTGGAGCTCCAGACCCGGTGCACGGTCAGGCGACACGGCCGCGAGGAGGGCGGCGTCATCATCCTCGACAGCGACAAGGAGTGTGAGGCCGGGCCGTCCAGTGCACCGCCGCGCGTCGGCGACCCTGGGCAGGGGTGCAGGAGGGTCGGGGGTGGCTCCAACGGGGCGCACGACGACGTCGGCGGCGACTACACCCGCTTCTACAAGCTTCTCGGCATGTAGATGGCGGGCGGTGGACGCCGCGCAGTGGCTAGTGTAGTTTGGCATAGTTTGCTGTAGTTTACATGTTTCTCCTTTTTTGTACAAATTTTAATGAAATTTCGCCGAGTTCGTACCAGATCGCCGAGTTTGCACAACTTTGTACGTAATTTCGCCGAACTCGCGGCGACCTGGTGGGCGACGACTCGGAATGGAGTCGCACCCATGCGCCAAACTTGCACCGGTTCGCCCCCAAGTGGCTTTTTTTGCCACCCTGGGGGCCGAACGGCTAGAGATGCTCTTAGAGCATCTCCACTAGGCCCCCAGGAGCATTTTTCAGCGCCGGCGGTCAAAAAGGTCCCAGCCACACCCCCACGGGCTTGTTTTGCGTCGGATTTAGCGAAAACTACAGCCGGGGCACGCAAGGGAAACCCAGAAAGCTAGGGGTCAGCTGGGGGTGCAGGCGCTATATTTAGCTGCTACAATGCCCACTACAAGCCTCTCTCCTTCCTTCTCCTGCCTAGGCCCACCACATGCAGCATGCAAGAAAAAACAAGCTCTCTTCTCTCTCCGTCGCTCGCACCGAGGAAGAGCTCGGACGCTCGTCCGCGCCCCCGCTCGTCCACTCTGGTCCCCGCCGGTCCGCCGCGCGCCGCCCTCGCCAAGCTCCCACCCCGACACCACCTCCTGCCTCGCCGCGCGCGCCGTTGTGCTGGCTCGCCTCCGCTCCGATCCGCCCGCGCGTGCGCTCAAGGAGCCCCTGCTCCACCTTCTCGCTCGCAGCGGCCTCCAAGCCCAAGCCCAGGGCTAGGAGGAAGGCCAAGGCCAGCCCCGACTCCCTCTCCAGCTCCTCGTCGCCGTCTGGCGGCAGCGGCAGGTCTCCCTCTCCCGGCGCACTCGGTTGCGGCCTCCTCTCCGCCTCCAAGCCAAAGCCCAGGGCGAGGGCCAAGCCCAAGGTGAAGGTCAGCCCTGACTCCCCCTCCGGCGCCTCATCGCCGTCCGCCAGTGCCGGGTCCCCCTCCCCCGTTGCAGTCGGCCGCGGCGGCTTCCTCTCGCCTGCCTCGCCGGTGACGCCCCAGACCAAATGGCCCCTCTCCGCGGCGGCCACGTCCACACTGGCCTCCGTGTCCACCGTCGGCGACCTAAGGAGCCTCGCTGCCTCGAGCCTCGACTCTCTCAACTGCCGCCTGGATGCGCTCCACGCCGACAACGCCCGTGACCTCGAGGCCTCCCACTCCCGAATCTCCAAGCGCATCAAGGTGACCTCTGTGACTCTTTTTTAGAGAAAAGGCCAAGGCCCGACTTTATAGATAAAGCCACCAGGCAGCGTCATGGATACCACAGGTTCACAAGAAATCATAACCACACAGAGGAGTTTAAGAGAAACCTAAGCAAGCATGATACAGGCAACTGCCTTACACAGCACGCAGGCCGGGGAGGAGAAAGACCAAATGTCCGCAAATGACAGCACCAAATTATATGGCAGGGTTCGTCCCGGATATCTGAGAAGCCGAAGCCCGAATTTTGTTGATGAGCAGGTCCAGGGCGTCCCGATCAGGCTCCTTAGTCAATGATCTCCACTGCTGCAAGAATATACATGATTTGAATAGAACATCAGCAGGTTTAGATGGGAAGGTAAGCTCAATAGTAAATTTTTTTCTAATATTCCATAAGGCCCAGCATAAGGCTCCCAAGCCAACCCAAAATACCCTCTTGGTGACCCCGACCAAAGTTTTAGCTAGAGTTCTAATATCAGAAAAAGAGGAGGGATTCCAAGAAACCCGAAGCCAAGATCTGACGCAAGACCAAACTAATTTGGCAAGTACACAGTTGAAAAAGATGTGGTCGGAATTTTCCAAGGCCCCACACAGGTTACAGAATTCAGAGCCCGGCCCATTGCGTTTTTTGATCTGATCAGCAGTAGGGAGGCGACCACGAAAGGCCTGCCAGAGAAAAATCTTAATTTTCGGAGGAACCCTTGATTTCCAGACACCAGAGAATCTAGCCGAGGGGGTACCACCAATGAGTCTAGAATACAACGACTTAACAGAAAATTTACCAGAGGCCAAAAGTGGACAAAACACCGAGTCAGCCGACTCCGAGAGCACGGGGAAGAGGGCAGAGAGGCTTTGCCAATCTTCCAACTCTTCAGGAGACAGAGCCCGACGGAAAGCCAAATCCCAATTATTAGCAGCCAGCTCCGCGATGGAGATCTGCGGATTGGGACAATAAGAAAACAGAATCGGAAAGCTCACGGCAAGTGGCGCATCCCCAGACCACCAATCCAACCAAAAACGAACAGCAGACCCATTCCCCACAGAAAACTTGACATGCTCCAAAAAAATCGGCCTAACTTTAATAAGAGCTTTCCAGAACTGAGAACCACGCCGCGCGGGAGCAAACATAGGATTGGAGTGGGGGAAATATTTGGCCTTAAGAATCGAAAACCACAGCGACCCGGCCCCCACAGTCATAATTTTCCACCACCACTTGATGAGCAAACACATGTTCATCACCCGAGTGTTAATAATGCCTAACCCCCAAGGTTTTTAGGCCTACACATCAGTTGCCACTTAACCAGCCTATATTTTCTTTTGTTATCAGCTGAATTCCAGTAGAAGCCACCCCTATGTTTGTCGAAGCCAGAATGCACGCCATTCGTGAGAAGATAGAAGCCCATAAGAAACATAAGGAGAGAAGACATGCAAGAATTGATTAAAGCCACTTTGCCTGCATTGGTATTATATCTACCCCTCCATGGGAGCACCCTGTTTCCTACTTTAGCAACCACCGGAGCGAAGTCCTTCGCATGAAGGATACCAGGAGAGATAGGAAGTCCTAAATACTTGAAAGGGAAAGAACCTAAAGCGCAATTAAGGAGCCTGGCAACCCGCAAGGCTTCCGCCCCGTCCACACCCGTCACCAGAACCTCACTCTTGGCGAAATTGATCTTCAGACCCGAAACAGCTTCGAAACACAGCAAGATGAATTTAAGATTGGCAATACAGGCATTATCCAACTCCACCAATATGATTGTATCATCAGCGTATTGCAGATGGGAGACACCTTTCAGCAGAAGATGGGAGATCACGGGGGTAATGTGCCCACAACGGGCCACCTTGGAGAGCATGCAAGAGAAGGCGTCGGCCACAAAGTTAAAGAGAGCCGGGGAGGCTGGATCCCCTTGGCGAAGGCCCCTGCCATTCGCAAAGAAGTTACTAATAACGCCATTCACAGCAACAGCAGTATGGCCACCCGAGACCAACTGGATGATACGATGGACATAAGCACCGTCGAACCCTTTGGCAAGAACCTGCTTGAGGAAAGGCCAACTGACCGAGTCATACGCTTTTTCAAAGTCTAACTTAAGAATAACCGCTTTAGCTTTCCGCGCGTGAAGGTCGTGAACAATCTCATGAAGGGAAAGAATGCCATCTAGAATGAATCGCCCTTTGATAAAAGCAGATTGAAAGGGGCTAATAACTCTATGCGCAACCGGGGACAGCCGATTCGCAAAGCCTTTGGAAGGGAATTTGGCAAAGTTGTTAATCAACGCTATAGGCCGAAATTGGGAAATAACATCAGCACCCTTGACCTTCGGAATCAGGGATATTACAGCGTAATTCACACGAGAGATATCGACAGTCCCAAGACAGAAACCCTGTATAACGCTACACACCAACTGTTTCAACTGGGGCCAAAATCTCCGAAAGAAAGGAATGGAAAAGCCATCTGGCCCAGACGCTGCATTGGGGTTAGCAGAATTAACCGCGTCCCAGATTTCCTGATCAGAGAGCGGGATCATCAAGGAGGCATTCTCCTCGGGGGAAATTTTAAGACCAGAACTCCAAAGGTGGGGGGAAATGGACAAGCCCGATTGAGGTTTAGCCCCTAACAAAGACGAGAAAAAATCCACTACATGAGCTAGAATCACCGACTGATCAGAGGAGCGCACACCATTAATCATCAGACTGTTAATGTCACAGCGCCTACGCCTACAGTTCGCAATCGCAAAAAAATATGCAGTAGGAGCGTCCCCTTTGAGTGTCCAATTAAGAGTGGCCCTTTGGCGCCAGTAAATCTCAGCCTGATGGTGCAACTGCAAAAGTGCAGCCTCCAGATTATAACGAACGGCCCATCCATCGTCAGAGAGCCCAATAGAGTCAACAGTACGATCCAGCTCCAGCATCTGATTTTCAAGAAAGGCTTTGGAGCGTCGATCCTCCGCCGCATAGTTACGCGACCACCCTCTAAGAAATTTGCGAAGGGAATAGGAGCAAGAATGCCAGTCATCCAGAGGACCAAAGGAGCGGAGGTTGGAGGAAAGGGAGTGGGAAATTTTCGCAGCGACCATATCGACAAAGCCGTCAACCGACAGCCAAGAAGCATCAAACTGAAATCTAGCCGGAGGTCTATTGCAGATGTAACCATCGTCAAGAATCAAGGGGGTATGATCAGACCCGACAATGCATTTAGCGAGAAGATAAGACCTAGGAAACAGGGCATCCCACCTGGGACCAAGGAAAACACGATCCAGCACGGATCTAATAGGTTTAGCCTGATGATTAGACCAAGTAAAGCGAGCTCCTCCCGAGGAAGCTCACGAATGGCGTTAGCACTAATGAAGTCATTAAAAGCATTGGCTAAAGACCAAGAGAAATTATTATTATTCTTGTCAAGAGGGCAACACAGCAAGTTAAAGTCTCCCCCAATAACCATCGGTAAAGTACAAGACTCAATCTTGGTCGAGAGTTCATTAAGAAAAAGGTTCGATAGAGAGTGGTCCGCAGGCCCATAAACAACGATGTACTCACACAGAGTATTCATAGATTTGTGAGACAGAACAACACTAGCCCAAAAAAACCCATGATCAAAAGCAACGAAATCAAAAATATCCTTATTAGAGCCAATCAAAATCCCGCCAGAGTGTCCCGAAGCAGGTAAGAATTGCCAATGAAATCTATCCATACCCACGATAGCAGAGAGCTCACTAGGGGAGAAGGAATCCTTAAAAGTTTCAACCAGCCCCACAAAATCAATAGAGTTAGAACGAACCAAATCTTTAAGTTGGTCACGGCGCCCCCTAGCACCGAACCCCCTTATATTCCAGAATAAAGCCCTCATTTATATGACAGGTTCTTGATACGGAGACTCGACCTACAGGGGGCCATGCAGGATTTAGAACGTTTATTAGCGCCCCTCTTGGCAGGACAGGAAGGGGGCTGGCCACTACCAGCACCCGAAGCCTCCCCCGCAACACAGCCAGCATCCGCGACCCACGAGGCAACAGCCTCTTTGGCTTTCGCAATGGCTGCCTGAGCCAATTCATTAGCCCGAATAATGGCAAGAAGCGAACTAGGAGAACCAACAGAAGAATCGACCACCATACCCACATCCGACATAATGTTTAAAAGATGATCATCAGACATCGAAGATAAAACCACCCGAATCGGAGAAACAGCGGCAAATGAGGATGGGGAGGTACCTGGGGGAGGGAGGTCCTTCGCCGCAACCCGCTTCTCCGCCCGTTCCAGGATAGAACCACCAGAGTGCGCCACCCATCTACCTTTACGGGCCGTGGACACCGGGGAACGGATGGCAGGCGACCGCACAGCAAGAGAGCCAACATGGGGTCCCGAGCGGGACATGGAGCCCAGATCTTGATCAAGACGCCGACAAATCCCCGTCATTGATTGCTTCGAGCCCGACGAGTTCCGGCTCTTAGCCGAGTACTTGCGCACTGAGGATTTCTTCTTCGAGGGGGGCTGGGATTCCATCATATCACGAGCAGGAGAGACAGGAAGATCTTCAATTCCCGAGCGGGTGGGGGAGAGAGGGCGAGCAGGAAGATTGGAGCAAGCACTCTGAGCAGCAGGGGGGATCACCGAGTCATCACGAGGGGCATCACCACCAGGCGCTTGAGATTGAAACAACTCCCGTTCTGAGTCTGCCAGTCCATCCCATTCGGATTGAGTGAAGCGGAGATTAGACCCAAAGCTCTGATTAGGGCCACCAAAGGAACCATCCCCTTCCTTGTCATGCTTATCATGCTTATCCGAAGGATTAACAGACGGAGGGGGGGAGGTGGAGCTTGGAAAGCCGCCGCCGCCCCCTCCACCCGCACCCGCAGTCTGATGCCATTGGGAGATGGGTAAACATCAATGAAACCATGCACCCGTTCAGGGTCAACGCACCAAACCTTCATCCTAGCAGGACCAACCTTGTTCAGAGACTCCTCATCCACCTCAATGGGTTTCCCAATCAGAACCCCAAAGGACATGAGAAAAGCAGACGAGCGCAGACCAGCCGGCAGATCATCGATCAACACCCACACTTGAGAGAGAGGGCCAACTGCAGTACCATTGTATGAAGCCGCTTTAGCAGAAACCACCAGTTGGTTAAGGGGCAAGGTGAAACTGGTGCAGGAAGCGATCATACGCAGGCATTCTTTGGAGGGGAACACCACAGAGAAGTCAAAGTCCGATAGCTGCATAACTTGCCAGTCCCAACCAGCCACATCCCAAATGCGGAGCCCTTCCAGAAGAGTTTGGGGCGAGATCTTTTGGTCCTTGACAGAGACAATCGCCGCATTGGACAGCGCAGGTGCCACCTCCCGAACAGGCAGGTCACCATCAAAGGCGAAGAAAGAGCAACCAGGGGGGCCCATACCAAACTGGAAGACCGTGGGAGGCTTCTGCCTATCCATGCAGTTGACCATGAGGTGACCATCAGAACGGCAAATCAAGCAGAATGGGGGGTTGGTGCAGCGAGACTGGAAGTGCCCCGGTCGGTGGCAGGCAAAACAGGTGAGCGCCGAAGGGTTGCTGTGGGAGGAAGGGGAGGGGCGGGGTTGCTGATACGCCGGAGGAGGAGGAAGGATCCCATCCCCCATGCCCGGAGGGAGGGGCGCCCCCGAGGCCGGACCAGGTGGCCGACGCGCCGGCCCCGCGAAGGAGCGAGGCGGCGGACGAAAACCAGATCCAACCCCAAATGCGCGAGGAGGCGGGGGAGGCAGGGGCCGAGACGGGGCAGACGAGCCCCGCCCCGCACCCTGAGCAGGAAGGGAAGCCGAGGACGAAGATACCCCACCGCCGGAGGCCACCGCCGCCTCCCACGGATCCAGCACCGGAGAGGGAGAAGGACCAGATCTAGAGCCCTGCGGCCCAGATCCAGTCACCCCATCCCTCTCCGAGCGCTGCACCCGCTCCAGACCCGAAGCCCAGGCATCGCGGCCACGAGCCGCCTGCTCGCGCGCCGCCTGCTCCGACTCCAGCTTGGAGCGGAGCGAGGCCTCTAGCTCCAGATCCAGCGAGGAGGCGGGGGAGTCCTCGCGGCGCCGCTTGCTACCAGAAAGCGCCTCGCAGGAAGAGCCCCTAGATTTGTCCATGGAGATCACCGCAGCAAAAGTAAGAAGGAGGGGTGGAGGTGGAGGGGATCTAAAGACGCGACGGATGGGAAGGCGATAGCGGCGCAAATCAGAGGCGGAAGCAAGAAACCCTAGCAGGGGGGGACGCCGAACCGCGTAGGATCCATATATAGCCCGAGCGAGCCGTGCCCCCCTGGGCCCGACTCGCCAAATGGGCCGAAGGAGGATGGGGAGCCGGTAGCCGGGTGTTGGGCCCAACTGGGCCAAAAGAAACGAGCGGGGGGAAATCGACCACCGAAGAAAGGAGGGGGGAGGCCCACTAGCCAACACCGCCCCGATAGGCCCATCAGGCCCACACGGAGGGCAGGCCCGCAGGCCAGAGGCCACCGCACTGAGATCTGGATCTAGGGTACACGGGGCAACTGCCGGCCCCGCCGACGCCGCCACCGGCGACGAAGCCACAACAGCCGAAGACGGAGAAGGAGAGGGAGAGGGAGATGGAGATGGGGAGCCTCCAAGCTCCCCATCAGGAGCACAACCCAAGATACCAGGAGCAGGAGATGCGACCGCAAACTTACCAGATTTACGCCGACGCCGCAAGATCCGGATCCAGCCGTCGACCGACGGAGACACAACCACCGGCCGGCCTCGACCCCCGGGGGCGAACTTACGAAGGCGAGGGGCGGCGCAGGCCACCCCCACCCCCCACCCCTCCTCCTCGAGCAGGTCACCGCACCACCGGGGGAGGGGGAAGGAGACTGCGAATCCTCCACATCCGACCCCAGGGCCCAAAAACGAGAACCAAGCACTGGCAACAGAGAGGAGGGAGGGGAGAAACCCACTTGCGGAGAGCCAGGGGGGAGAGGGGGAGAGCAGCTGCACATGGAGAGGATGGCGACCGGACACCGTCCACCGGGGAAGGGCGGGGGGCAGTCCTACCTCTGTGACTCTGATCGATCCTGTGATGTGATGTGATGTGATGTGATGGATCCCCTTCCATGTCCATGTGTGCTCTTCACTTCAGATGCAGACGCAGAGCTGCGTGTAGCTAGCGGAGGAGGTGGACGCGCGCGGTTGAGCTCCTCGCCGGCCCAGGCGCGGGGCGGACGGCCGAGGCGGCGGCTCGAGCGGCGGCCGGCGCGCGCGGACGAGCTCCTCGTCGTCCCTGGCCCGGGGCGGATGCGGCAGCGGCTCGAGCGGCGGCGGACGAGCTCGTCGGCCCTGGCGCGGGGTGGATGCGGCGGTCTGCATGAAGGCGGCCAGGCGGGCGAGCGAGTGAGGTGTGTGGCCTCGACTGGGAAAGTTACCACCCCAAGAGCAAAATTAGCGCCGCCACATTTTTATCCGATGCAAAAAACGTCCCTGGACACAACGGCTGGAGATGCTCTTAGAGTTTTGAGTTTTGGACCCTGGAGGCGATCTAATCGCTGGTGTGAGTATCTTTGTTTATCTACCCCACCCACCGGATGGACCTTGCCGTGCTTGCCACCAGCGCTGTCGGGTTCTCTGTATACATCTGTGATCTCCAACTGAGCGATGGCAGTCAGGGGTGAAACCAGCCCCAACAATCCATGTGGTCAGTGGTATTTTTTATTATTTTTTCTTCATGATGAACATTAACCATACAGTGTTTTGTGGCTATTTTCCAAAAAAGTTGTGGGGTTAGCTGACCCCACAGCTAACATGTGGGTTCGCCACTAGGTATTGCCCGTTGGATCGTCGTCCTCAGCTAGTGGATGGAGTGGCAAGAAGATGGAGGAGATGATAGAGTTCCTAGATTTGAACGACGACGAACTTGACAACATGATTGTCAGTGATGAGGAGGTGAAACAGTTTGAGGCGGATGCTAGGTGGATGGCCATCCTCTAGGTGGAGCCATTTGCGCCCTCGATTCTTTGTTTAGTTCAAATTCAGCTGCCGAAGAGTCGAGTTGATGGGTTCATTTTTATCTTGGTGTTGATTTTAGTTTCGGAGTAAGAAATAGTGCTCTCTGTGGTGACCTTTGTATCTTTTGGAAGATTCCCCGGATGTAGCAATAGAAAACTTCTAATGAATGTGCTTTTCTTGGCTTGCTTAACTTCTTGGCTGTAGTTAGTCTTTACACCAATGATGCAACGGGTCATCTATATTCTTATTCATGCTAATGGCCTTTAGCGATGATTTATAGAACAAACATTTGTTAGACGTGCTGCCCATAGCGTTGCTTAACTTCCTGGCTACTGTTTCAAATAGTTCATTTAACTTCCGGACCACAGTTGGTCTTTGCGCCAATGGCGCAACGTGTCATCTATTGAAAGGCTATTTTTGCAATACAATTCACCCTAGTTTCTTCGCTCCGGCGACGATCCAAAAATTTACCTCAGCCATGATGATTGTTGAGCAAGATTGTTGGTGTTGCGCTCTTGTGACAATATTGTTCCTCTCATTCCAAATGATGCACGACACAAGCATGGTAAGGGAAGCCAAGACTTTCCTATTTGTGGTGCCGGTGTCGGTTCTACTTGCCCACCAATCCTTTACGGATCCATCAATATGCCAAGAGGATATGTTCATGTTCTCAAGGCGGAGTATCTCAATAAACAAGCTACAAATCCTTAGGGTGTAATGACATCTCAAAAAGAGGCCTATCCAGCACTCTTGCAAACTGGGAAAAGCCCATAATTTGGCCATCCCTGTTTGGCCAACCTGCCGACATTTCAAATTCTATCTTGAAGAGCCAACCATGTGAAGAACTTGAGTTTTGGCGGTACCCAAACCTTCCAAACAATTTGGTCCATGGGGGAGAGGACCAGGCTCAAGGATTGTGGCTTGTAGGCGGTGCCCGCCGAGTAGTGCCAACTAGTTGTGTGCTTCCACATAATGTCATCCTCGGATAACTCATCAAGATGGGCCGCATGGCCAAGCATCCAAAGGGAGAAAAATTGTCGGATGAGCTCAATGAAAACAACGGTAGAAGGGTTGATCTTGATTTGTGGGAATAGAGTCATATTCCTATAGAGGAATTATTCCTATCCTCTATTAGACTAGACACAATGAAAAAATTCCTATCATGCAAGCCAAAGTACATCTCTTTTCCTATTCTTGTTCATAGATTTGAGATACATGACATATCATTTCCTACAAGTTTCCCATTTCTATGATATTTCTACCCTATGAATTAAAAGAGGCCTTAGTTTTTTTACAGAGAGCAGCAAACTTATGGTTCATACGATAGGATATTATAGGAATAGAAAAAATTTGGAAGTGAGATGACATGCATCTTAATTTCTATAGGTAAAGAGATGTCACTTGATTCATACGATAAGGATTTTTCTATCCGGTCTAGGCTAATGTTTTTTGTTCCTTTTAAAATGTGAAGGATTAGTTCCTATCTTACATAGAAATAGGAATCCATTTCCACAAACCAAATGGCTCTAAAGGAAATTTTCCTACATAATTCACATTCTTTAGAATTCCTAAGGTACAAAATTCCTGTAAACCAAAGGAGGCTTTAGATTAGTATTTTGTCATACTCGTGCACTGCCATAACTCGGAAGAATCATGGGTAATCACTGCTAACCAGTATTCTGGCCATAGTGCCAACGTGCTAATTACTATGCTGTCCATGACATGAAAAGTTGACTTAAGAATATAACATTAAACTGCCCAAAGTGCCCCTAACAGTTAAATATACTACTAGAATTTTGGTGTAGTATTGTCATATCCGGGCCAGTGGATCACAAAAGAAATGCCTAAAATAATTTGGTGTACTGTAAAATGACTCAACAATAAAGCGATCCAAGATGCCTCATAGGTGAGGTGTCAACTGCCAGGAGGTGCGGTGAGCTAACAGCAAGCCATCCAGCCGGTCCTGTCCGGCCACTTTGCGGACGCCACGCTGCATAAAAGTCAAGTGAACAATTTAAGCACAGAGGGCATGCATTCATGTATACATGATCTTTGAGAATTCTTAGAAGGCCCACAGTGAAAGTATCACGGCTAGTATCATGCATGCCAACTAGGCAATTTTAGTGAAGTGACATAGAATTAAATGGAAAAAAGAGTTCAGTATCATATCATTATACCGTATCATAATAACTATACAACCGTATTTCTTGCATGACAATAAATAAGGTCAATTAAGATACTAATCTATGATACTTGTTATGGAGGTAGTATTATACATTAGTACCATATGAGTGATACGGTATTACCCACTACGGCATTGGGGAGTAACTTTGAGATTCTAGTTTAAGCTCAAGGTAGGGAAAAGTATTCTGAGAATGGGGATATTTACTTAATTTTCTAAGAACCAAAGGGGATTATGTAATATATTCCTCGTGTGATCGAATTAATATGGAGAAACAGACACATACATACGCGTGCATACTGATGGAAACGGAAAAGAGAGCAAGTACAGGGAGCTACTTACCTTCATGGGTCATGGCATGTCCGAACACATGATGATAAATGAGACACAAATTATTCAATGTTGTCTCGCCGGCCCGGCCGCTTCCTCATTACTTGAGATATCTTGTCTGCCCCACCATTGTCCGGCCCCGGCTGAAGTAGCATCCATATATATCTCTATGAATGAGAAACAAAGAGAAAATGAACAAATTGCACTAATGATTATGATTGCTGAAGCGGTAACGACTAAGATTATTGTACTACATATGTACAACATATATGTAATTAGGCATGTAGGAACGTACCTCTGTCAGGAGCCAAAACCGCCTCCGATCATTCATCATCATCATCATCATAGTTGATTCTAACTATTTCCAGAGTGGGGTGGTTGGGGTGGATTTTCGTCGTAAGCCTCAGTGCTGCAGCTGCTTCTACCACTCTCTTAGGAGTGCAATACTGGCAGTCAAGCCTATAGGTGACGTGCTGGAGCAAAGGCATGTTTTCCGGCACTAGACCAACCTCGTCCTGTCTTCCCACGGTGGCACCGCATTCCAGCTGTTCAAGCATTGGCAACACTCTCTCCCCACATGTGATGATCTCTATATTCGTGTCAAGATCTTTCAGTTTCTGAAACTCGTAGCTACCAACAGTATGCGAAAATACCTCCATGTTCCATACCCTGAGGAAGAAACAGCGGAGCGATGGCAACACCCCAAGAATTTGTAGATCCTGCTCGTCAACCACCTCCACTTCCAATGACAAGCTAGAGAGGTGTGGAACACATGAGGAATCCAACCACAACGGCCGCTTGCGTAGAACTATGCCAGACAAACCCAGCTCACGTAGCGCAGCAGGGGGCATCCACTGCTCCCAGCTGTCAACGTGAATTATCTGCTTCCATGCAAATGATATATTCAGAGTCTGAATTCTACGCAGCTTGCGCAGAGACTCCACCATATTTTTGTGCCTGCTCTCATCCATCTCATCAAAACATATATCGAGCACCCTCATCTCCGTCAGATTCGCTAGCTGTGTGAAGAAGTTTGGGGACATGTCAACCGAGCTCAGCTGCAGATCTTCCAAGGATATCAGCTTCCCTATCTCGAACATCATTCTTGTGCCCTCACTAGCGCGCAAGCACATCAATTTACTCAGCTCACCAACGGACAGTGGCAGTTCTTCTATGCCACTTTCCCTCAAGTCCAATGTCTGCAGGAACTTAAGGTCAAGTCCAATTTCTGCTGGTAGCTCCACCACATGTGTGCATACCAGCCCAAGGTACCTCAGCTGAACCAACTTTCTAAGATGCTCCAGATTAGAACCTCCCATAGAGAAACTACATTTATACATAATCAGTACACGCAATACCTTAAAGCTCAAAAGTGAGGGCATCCTACTGTTTTGCCACCCCGTAGCATTGAATGACCTCACGTGTTGCATCTCCATGCCAGGGTTGTGCTTCACACTTCCTCCATGAATGGCTAACCTACGAACACTATTCGTAGGTGAAGATGTGATGTGCTGCTCCTTGTCGTATATTGTGATGAAGTTTACCTGACTTGACAAGGTGCGGATGAGATCAAGCACCATATCATGAAGTCGACAAACCGACAGATCACCTATACGACATGGCTCGACCAACTGGATCATGTTTCTATTAACAAGCTCATTCAAGTAGCTCTCTCCCAACTGAAATAGTCCTGTCCCTGGTATATCCGGGATGAGACCTTCGGCTACCCACTTCCATATTAACGATTCTTTCCCAAAAGAGAAATCTTCAGGAAATATACATAGGTGCAATAAACAGGTCTTCAGACAAAAAGGCAGATCATAATAGCTAAAAGATAGTATTTTTCTGGTGTTCTCAACAACTTCATTCTTTTCATGCCCGAAACCAATAGAATCATATACCTCATGCCAGTCCTCCCTCCGTTTGCCAGCAAGCAAGCTAGCTATTGTAATTATGGATAGTGGCACACCGCCACATCTCCATAAAATTTTACTAGGCACTTCATCATATTGGTTATCAATATTGATGCATGGATTGCCACCAAAAATTCTAGAGAAGAATAACCTTTTGGAGTTCTCATCAGAAAGTGGTTTCATGTTGTAAACACCACCAACTTTTTCGGCAACTCCACAAATACGAGTAGTGATGATTATTCTACTTCCAGAGCAACTATCCACCATAGCACATTTAATTAGTTCCCATGTTGGTATATCCCATATATCATCAATAACAATCAAGTACCTATTTGCACAAGAAGACATGATGCTTGAATTAGTTACACTATCAAGAAGTGGTAGTATGTGTTTAAACATGAAGCATGCCAACCTTGAACATAAAAAATGTCCTAACAACCATATAAGATCCAGCCTACAAAACCTTTGCTATTCAGAGAAAAATGGGTACGGGGGAAAAGTAGTAAGGGATACGGAAGTGACAGTTATCTAGGAACAGGAAAACGGAAGTAATTTTTCACAATTTTTAAGTGGGATTTTCCCTATGTTTCAAGAAAAGGGTCATGTCATCATGTGTACACAGCTTAAAAAAATGCCAGCCTGACTATAATAGTTCTTTCAAGAAATTAAAGTATACATTATGTATCTTCTTTGATTGATCAAAGCCTTAGTTTAGCTTTGTCCTGGCTTTGAAGTTAGGAAGATGGTTTAAGTTCCTGAGCGCTGCTGGTAGCATGGAAGTTAGATTTCAATCAGGTTGCGGTTTAACGTTGGAGCATGTCCCTAAATCTAAGATTCTTATTTGATCTTGTTAATTTGGAGGTAGCTTTTGGGAGTTGCTGGTCTGGATATGGTTGACTATTTCTTAATGGAAATCAGGAGGAAACCCCTTTCGCTCAAAAAATAATAGTTTAGTTTTGACATTTGCCATAGAGTATACAAAAGGGATTAACCACAATACACAATCTCAACAAGGTAACACGAAGATGGCATAAACTAGCTTAGCTTAGGGGTAAGGATAATGGTTACCTCTTATCTGCGAGGAATTCTCGCAGCTGGTTGATGAGCTGCCTTTCATCCATCGTCGATGCATCCATATACAATTGCTTGTCAAGTTCAAGGAGGATGTCCTTGAGAACTTTCTTTCTGTCAGGATTCCGACCCATTGGAACAAAACCACCACAATCGAATGACTTGTTAATCTTATCATACACTTCTTTAGCAAGAGTTGTCTTGCCCAATCCTCCGAATCCCACAACAGAAACGGCCTTGAGCTTTGTCCTAGATAGATCATCACCCTCAAACAACCTCTCTATTAGCTCATCATTCGCCTTGTCGATGCCAACAAGCTCAGATACCTTGTTGTACATTTTTTTTTGAAAAGGGAAATATATTAATATCAAGTAGATACCAATTACACTCAGCCTTTGCAACAACAAGATGCCTAAAAATATCCAGGATGCACATAGCCAACAAAGAAAATAAAAAGAGAAAAAATAAGAAAAAAGATCCCGCCATGGTGATCAATCAGTAGCAGCACTCTAACCTTGTTGTACATAGCCAGGAGACGAGGGTCAACTGTCGTTGTTGCGAGATTAGCCACAACATCGCTGATCTTGTACCTTTCATACCGTTCCTTCACCTCCCTAACTTGAGTCTTGACGTCTTTGATGTCATCAGCTATTTTATGGCGAATCTTGAACTTGGTGACCTTGTTGCGAGTCTTCTTGATAAAGCCCTTGAAGCTGAGTGGCTTGGTCTGTTCAAGGCCCTCTATTTGCACCATGGATGAGTCAAGGCTGTCCTCAATGACAAAAGACAACTCCCTGACTTCGTTTGCCCAGATCTTGACCTGTGAGTCAACCTGGTCGTGAGGGACATTGGAGACCTTCTCAAGAGCAGCTTGCATGGTCTCGAGCTCAGCTTTGAGGTCCCTAATCCCCTTCTTAACAGTCTCCTTCAGGTTGTACTCATTCAGGAGCAGCTCCCCCAGCTTGGGGATGAGAGAGCCCATCGCCCCCGTCGCGAACTCCATGGCCATAGAGTGCTTAGGGCCTGGACTCACACCCTAGCGCTCTCTCTCTCTCTCTCTCTCTCTCTCCCGTGCTTGATTCTTTTGCCTTTTTGGTCGGTACTTTTCAAGAACTCTCTACATGTTCTTGCTTTCTAGCTAGCTTCAACTTGCGTGTACATATGGACAATACTAGCTGGCCGGGTAGGTTGATGCTAGAGGTCTTAGCTGGTTTTGAAATTTTAATCAACACAACACAGTTGCAATGTCCTTTAACGATGTCCATTAGGCTGGTCATAGTGGGAAGTAACTTAGACTAGTAACATACATATGTTACTAGTCTATGTTACTACCTTCATAGTGGGTAGTGTTATAGGTGTAGTAACATAGTTGCCTTCATTTATTACTTTGTAGACTCATTATGCATTGGAAACCGCTATGTGATGGTAACATATTATGTTACTCTATTTGCCTCTCTCCTCATTAACTACTTGCCACATCATTATTTTTGCTTGTGTGGCATCTATGTTACTACCTATGTTACTTCCACTATGACCAGCCTTAGACTCGCTGAGAGGCAAGTTTGACACGGCCGGGGAGGCAATTTCATTAATGTAGATTATTTCGTGCAGTCAAGTTGTCTCTAGATGTGTGCCAAATTATACTATCATAGATTGCCAGTGGGGTTGTCAGTGAGTTGCTACCGAGGAGACTATGTCAACACTGGCCCATGAAATTTCTCTCTAGATTTGCGCCAAATTAATTGCATATCGGAGTACGTCTCAGCCAAGAATAATTTACTTTCAAAAATAATAAATTAGCGTTTTTCATGGCAATTTCAGTTCACGTGAGATTGACAAACATGATAATTTTCTGAAAAACAAACAAACTAGACACATGTTTTAACAACTAAAGTTGGCATCTCGCGTCAACTAAAGTTCCCATGAAAAAACAGTCGGGATAACGTGCTTAAAATCTGAATGTTCGGGATTTATTGTGTCCTTTACTTTCATCGCCTACTACCTTCTTTTCAGTTTATAGGGTTTATCTCAAAAAAAAGAATCTTATTCTATAAGGCTAGTCATACTGAGGAGTACTACTTGCGTGTGAGTCTATTGGGTCAGAAACCAAGGCAACCTATTAATTATATGTGCTAGTTTAAGAAGTAAATAAAAAGAATTAAACGCTAACTGATAACTACCTTATAAAGGGTGCTCGCTGCAAGATGACTAAGACTAGTTATAATGAAGAGTAACTTAGACAAGTAACATGCATTTGTTACTAACCATGTTTTTTATGCGAGAATACTAACCATGTTTTTCTTTTTTGCGAAAGAAATACTAACCATGTTACTATCTTTACAGTGCAAAGTAACATAATTGTAGTATCATCTTTTTTTATTAGGTGTCATCTATATTACTATCTATGTTAGAGCATGGTTAACAGTATAGCCAACAACCGGTTATATAAAGTTGTCATGTCACATATAGTCAACTTAATAACCAACATGTATATTAGTTAGTTGTTATAAGAAGTATTACTTTATTAATGCATGGCCCACCGTACACTTTCACAATGTTTCTTGGAGTCTGTGCTATAGCCGGCAGTTAATCTACAGTTCTCTCTCATATTCTCTCTGATCCAACTCAGTACAAATATAATTGTTTAATCCTTATAGCCTGTTGATTGTATCTTATTACATTTGTTCTTATTCCCACTATGGGTAGTCTCAAAAGTCTCGGGTGCCTGGCCCTCGGTGGAGGAAAGAACATCATGCATTGGCTAGTACTACGGCCGGAATTAAAAGCGTACTATTAATTAAAGGGCACAACTAACATCTTTTAGCGTTAATCAAGGAGGGGATTTAGAATAATGGACGCCTCTATATTGCTGAGAGGTCCAATAAATCCAGACAGAGGGATTAACTTTGACATATGACAATAGTCTACGTTACTGACATCATAGTGCGAAGTATTATAGATGGTTGCATTTAGTAGGTTGTAGACTAATTTTACCTTGGACTGCATTATGTTATGGTAATATGGTATGTTACCATAAACACCTTTTTCCTCATTAACTACTGAGGGAGTCCTGGACTAAGGGGTCCTCGGGCCGCCGGCTCGTCGCATATGGGCCGGACTGATGGGTTGCTATGAAGCCAAGCTAGGGCGTGGACCCGTGAACGGATAGAAAACCTTCGGAGCCGTGGTGTGCCCTCCAAGTCAAGATTTAGCGTGATCTTTCCCTTATTGTAACCGACCATGTGTAACCCTAACCCTACAGGTGTCTATATAAACCGAAGGGCTTTAGTCTTTAGGGTTAGAGCAACATCCAATACCCCATCAACCTATGGTTTAGCTCGTCTGATCTCGAGGTAGATCGACTTTGTAACCATACCATACACATCAATACAATCAAGCAAGACGTAGGGTTTTACCTCCTAGAGAGGGCCCGAACCCAAGTAAACACCGTCTTGTTCGTCCTTTGTTCCACATTGATCGTACACCCACAGCTCGGGACCCCGTACCTGAGATCTGCCGGTTTGGACACCGACATTGGTGCTTTCATTGAGAGTTCCGTTGTTGGGTCGCTGAAGGGTCGATGGCTCGCTTGATCATCGGAGATGGCGTCAACTCCGAGGGGCCTCTTTGTCCCCGGCTAGCTCTTCGCATTCGGCAGCATCGTGCTGCATGCCAGCCCAACTGGTCATCTAGACCAAATCAACAATTTTGCCCCCGAGCACCAAATTAGATTCAGCAACCTGGAGTACATCGCGGATGCTCGAGGTGATCTGGTCTTTGCCGGATTCACAGCCTCACCCGGTACCCCCGTGGGCCCGGCGGGGCCTACTCCGGAGTCTTCTCCCGATCTGATCTACGGATTGGCCTCAACCCCTCAGTCGGCCTCGAGCTTGGACATCTCCGTCCTGCCCGGGGACCAGGAAACCCTTCGGCCACGCCAATGATGCCCGCCCAAGACCCAGCTTCAGGCCTCAGCGTGGGAGCGGTGTTCGGACGCCAAGAGTCACTCTCGGCCGAACCCTCTCCCCATGTCACAAATCTTTCCTTGAGCCCCAGTGACAGGTCGATGTTCGGAAATCAGGAATCATCCCCTACTGACCTCCCCCTCACCAGCTTGGCATCGAGCCCCAACACGGAGGAAGCATCCGAAGACAAGGTTTCATCCTCGGTCTCTCCTGCCTACGCGGCCACGAATCTGACCTTGGGCCTCGAGGTTGACTCGGCCCTCAGAGACTAGCGTTCAGTCCGGACCTGGATCACCCCTCTCCCTGCCACAATGGAGACCGGTCCTGAGCAGCTGCCTCACGCCAGCTTGGCAGGCCTTGCTTTGTTAAACGAGGCGCTTGACCGAATTCGGATGATGGCCATTCGAGATGACTCACCCTCGGCCTGCGTTTAGCAGCCCCTCGAGGTGAATTACAGGGAATTTTACGACCCACCCACCACCCACCGAGTGGTCATAGTCAGGGACTTAACCGACATGTTGGACTACACCTCAGAAAATGTCGATATCATGGACAAGGATAGCGGAGCCATGGCCAACGCCACCGCCGCTCCCCCCTTCACCGGCCGCTAGACAGCCACGTCCACTTACAACGTCTACATGGTGGACACTCTAAAAGATGACAACGGCACCACCAGAAAGGATAACGGCAGGCCCAACGACGAGCCGCCAAATGACGCAGACAATGCCGCCGCTACAAGGCACGTCGAAGCCACGCAAGCAACGCAGATACCGAAGAAAATGACACTCCTGACAACGTGGACAACCTCGGCAACCACGATGCCGATGAGCAAGCACAAGGCGACCACGAAGAGCATGAGGATCCACTCAATCTTGAAGACCTCAATGACTCTGAAGATAGTAACTACCTCCCCCTTTCCGAAGAGAGGTTAGTTTGGGTCCCCGTCATGGGAGCTCGCCTGCACTCGTTGCAAATAGGTACACGCGCCCCACGGCATACCCATCCTAGTTGCGCTCTACATGCCTCGTGAGCACAACTTCGCGCTCAAAATACCATGGGCGGATGTGGGGGACTATGATGACCCACAAGTATAGGGGATCTATCGTAGTCCTTTCAATAAGTAAGAGTGTCGAACCCAACAAGGAGCAAAAGGAAATGACAAGCAGTTTTCAGCAAGGTATTTTCTGAAGCACTGAAATTATCAGTAACAAATAGTTTTGTGATAAGATAATTCGTTATGGGTAACAAGTAACAAGTGTAACCAAGGTGCAACAAGGTGGCCCAATCTTTTTATAGCAAAGGACAAGCCTAGACAAATTCTTATATAAAGCAAAGCGCTCCCGAGGGCACATGGGAATTACTGTCAAGTTAGTTTTCATCATGCTCATATGATTCGCGTTCGTTACTTTGATAATTTGATATGTGGGTGGACTGGTGCTTGGCTGTTGTCCTTACTTGGACAAGCCTCCCACTTATGAGTAACCCCTCTTGCAAGCATCCGCAACTACGAAAGAAGAATTAAGATAAATCTAACCATAGCATGAAACGTGTGGATCCAAATCAGACCCTTACAAAGCAACGCATAAACTAGGGTTTAAGCTTCTGTCACTCTAGCAACTCATCATCTACATATTACTTCCCAATGCCTTCCCCTAGTCCCAATACATGGTGAAGTGTCATATAGTCGATGTTCACATAACACCACTAAAGAAACGACAACATACATCTCATCAAAATATCGAATGAATACCAAATTCACATGATTACTTATATCAAGGCTTCTCCCATGTCCTCAGGAACAAAAGTAACTACTCACAAAGCATGTTCATGTTCAAGATCAGAGGGGTATTGAATATCATTAAGGATCTGAACATTTGATCTTTCACCAAATAAACCAACTAGCATCAACTACGGAGAGTAATCAACACTACTAGCAACCTACAGGTACCAATCTGAGGTTCTGAGATAAAGATCGGATACAAGAGAAGAACTAGGGTTTGAGAGGAGATGATGCTGGTGAAGATGTTGATGGAGATTAACCCCCTCTCGATGAGAGGATCGTTGGTGATGACAATGGCTTCGATTTCCCCCTCTGGGAGGGAAGTTTCCCCAGCAGAATCGCTCTGCGGAGCTCTAGATTGCTCCTGCCCAGGTTCCACCTCAAGATGGCAGTGCTTCGTCCCGAAAGTTATCTTCTGGTTTTTTTCTAGGTCAAAACCCTCCATATAGCCAAAGTTGGGCACCGCGGACCTGCCAGGGGACCCACAAGCCCTGGAGGCGCGCCCCCCAAGCTTGTGGTCACCTGGTGGGTCCCCTCTGGTATTTTCTTTGCCCAATATTTTTATTTACTCCAAAATAATTCTCCATAAATTTTCAGGATTTCAGAGTTGTGCAGAATATGTCTCTCAGATTTGCTCCTTTCTGGTCCAGAATTCCGGCTGCCGGCATTCTCCCTCTTGATGTATATCTTGTAAAATAAGATAGAAAGGGCATAAGTATTGAACCAAAATGTGAAATAACAGTCCATAATGCAATAAATATCAACATAAAAGTATGATGCAAAATGGACGTATCAGCCTATATCAAACAAACAACACCATATGTCCGGCTCAACCGAACTATGGGATCACCACGTCCTCGGACAACAACAGGTACGACTCCAGACTCGCCCAACATCAAGCTGTGAAACGCGGCTACTTCTCAGGGTTCCTATTCAAGGCCTCCCTTGCCGGCATGCGTTTTCTACATGGACGCCCCTCCCCCTCTACCTACCAGAAGCAAAGGCGCATACGTGCAGCAGGGTACCGTTGAGGCTTGGACCCACACATCAAGGCCATGTGGAAACCTTTCCTATGTAAAATTTTCTTTTCTTATTCATAATAAATGCATCGGCAGTACGAATTGTACGACATCCTGAGCTTACGAAAAATAAAAACACCTTTTGTGGTGTTCGGGCATCTGTATTGTCTAGCCCCTCTTTTTCTTCTTTCCACTCTTTGAACAACTTGGCATGCACACATTGTGTGATAAATACAAACCGGTTAATTGACCAAGGGCTTGACTTCTTCATCAGCTCTATGTACCAAGTCCGGCACCACTTTCCGTTGTGTGTTTGGCATCTCGGATATTGCACTATATGCACTAGTTCCGTACTATGTCTTGGGTTAATAGTTGGGTTGCCCGGCTCCTGTGTTTGCTTTCTTACGTTCTGCACGTTCGGCTAAGAAGGTAAAGGGAGAACCTCTGCGATTGTACTTCTAGCTAGCCGAGTTAAGCACCTCCGGGGAGAAAGCCGAAAACTGACCGTCATAGTAAGCGTGAACTGGTCAGCGATCCGATGACAAGAGTTAAACTCAAAAATCGCTGGCGATTTCTCCATGTTATACGTAGGTTCATCCTAGTACTATCGTGGGAGTAAGTCTGACAGTAAGAATAGGGGGTACATAGGAGAGGCAAGGTCCTAGCGACGGTGAGGTTGTACACACAAGTTTATGAGTTCAGGCCCCTCTCGGAGGAGGTAACAGCCCTACGTCTCGGTGCCCAGAGGCTTGTCGACTGGATTATGCATGGAAGTTATAGGGGGTGTGAACCCTTGTGCCTGAGGAGGGGAGTGGCTTATATAGAGTGCGCCAGGACCCTCGCAACCCTCAGTTACACAGGGTTCAATGTGAGTTAAGACTGAGGCGTTACTGGTAACGCCAGCTATTAATGATCTTTATGACTACAGAGTGAACGCCTGACCATTGCCATCCTGGGGTGGCTTTAGATCTTTTGTACTCCAAGTGATTCTCCATATGGTTGAGTGACTCTATAGTGGTCGAGTGGAATTGGGGTATCCGAGTGGAATCTTCTGTCGAGTGGATTACACTTCAAGGTGATTTCAGTCGGTACCCTCTGTTGGACTTTGAATGTCTTTGACTCTAGGGCAGTGTCCTTGGGTAGGGTGTCTAGGTCAGGCCTAAGACCCTACCCTAGGTACATCTCATCGTCATTAGACCTATTGTGTGCCTTTCCATGAGTCTGGCAAGGGGATACAATAGTGATAGAGGAGTGGATCACTGGATAGCGGTTAAAATTATCCTTAGGTACCTAAGAGGACTAAGGAAATGTTTCTCAGTTATGGAGGTGATATAGAGTTCATCGTAAAGAGCTACGTCGATGCAAGCTTTGACACCGATCCAAATTACTCTGAATCTCAATCTAGATACGTATTGAAAGTGGGAGCAATCAGCTAGAGTAGCTCCATGCAGAGCATTTTAGACATAGAAATTTGCAAAATACATACGGATCTAAATGTGGCAGGCCCGTTGACTAAACTTCTCTCACAAGAAAAACATGATCACACCTTAGAACTCTTTGGGTGTTAATCACATGTCGAGGTGAAGTAGATTATTGACTCTAGTGAACTCTTTGGGTGTTAATCACATGGTGATGTGAACTAGATTATCGACTCTAGTGCACGTGGGAGACTGATGGAAAAATGCCCTAGAGGCAATAATAAAAAGGTTATTATTATATTTCCTTAATCATGATAAAGGTTTATTATTCATGCTAGAATTGTATTGACCGGAAACGTAAATACATGTGTGTATACATAAACAAATACCGTGTCCCTAGTGAGCCTCTACTAGACTAGCTCGTTGATCAAAGATGGTTAAGGTTTCCTAACCATAGACATGAGTTGTCATTTGATAAAGGGATCACATCATTAGGAGAATTATGTGATGGACAAGACCCAACCATTAGCATAGCATATGATTGTTCAGTTTATTGCTACTGCTTTCTTAATGTCAAATACATGTTCTTTCGACCATGAGATCATGCAACTCCTGGATACCGGACGAATACCATGTGTGCTATCAAACTTCACAACATAATTGGCTGATCATAAAGATGATCTACAGGTATCTCCAAAGGTGTATGTTGAGTTGGCGTGAATCGAGATTGGGATTTGTCACTCCGTGTATAGGAGAGGTATCTCTAGGCCCTCTCGGTAATACACATCACAAGAAGCTTGCAAGCAAAGTGACTAAGGAGTTAGTTGCAATATGATGTATTACGGAACAAGTAAAGAGACTTGCTGGTAACGATATTGAACTAGGTATAGAGATACCAACGATCGAATATCGGGCAAGTAACATACCGACAGACAAAGGGAATTACGTATGTTGTCATAAAGGTTCAACCAATAGAAAATCTTTGTGGAATATGTAGGAATCAATATGGGCATCCACGTCCCGCTATTGGTTATTGACCAGAGAGGTGTCTCGGTCATGACTACATAATTCTCGAACCCGTACGGTCGCACGCTTAACGTTTGTTGACGCTAGAGTAGTATTGGGATATTTGATGAGTGGTAACCAAATGTTGTTTGAAGTCCCGAATGAGATCTTGGACGTCACGAGGAGTCTCAAAATGGTCAAGAGGTAAATATTTATATATGGGAAGTCATATTTTGGGTTCCAGAACAAAGTGCAGTTTTTTTGGTATTGTACTGGGAAGCTTCCAGAAGGTTCTGGAGGATTCCATAGGGGTCCGAAAGTCCACAAGTGGGTTCACCACGACCCAAGGGCTAGCATGGGTTGTGGGGAGGCGCCATGGCCTTATTGGGCTAGGCGCACCAAGTCCTCAAAAGCCCATGTGGCTAGCGAAGGAAAAAAAATGAAGGAGTCCTAGTAGAAATAGGATTGGACTTGGAGTGCAAGTCCTCTCCCCCTTAGCTGCGCCCTAGGGCTTGGAGGGGTTGTTTCCCATGCCCCTCCACCTATATATAGAGGGGGGGCGCCCAAGAGGATACACCAAGCCCTTGGCGCCCCTCTCTCTCTCTTGTTACTCTGTAGTTCCACCGCCTCGTCCTGGCGACGCTTAGCGAAGCACTGTCGGTGCTCCACCACCACCATCACCACCACGCCATCGTGTTGGTTTTGATCCCATCTACTGTTGGGGAATGCAGTAATTTCAAAAATTTCCTGCGATCATGCAAGATCTATCTAGGTGATGCATAGCAACGAGGGGGAGAGTGTGTCCATGTACCTTCGTAGACCGAAAGCGGAAACGTTATGTAACGCGGTTGATGTAGTCGAACGTCTTCACAATCCAACCGATCAAGTACCAAACGCACGACACCTCTGCAATCCACACACGTTCATCTCGGTGATATCCCTCGAACTCTAGATCCAGATGAGGCCAAGGGAGAGTTCCATAAGCACGATGGCGTGGTGACGGTGCTGATGAAGTTACCGGCGCAGGGCTTCGCCTAAGCACTACGACGATATGACCAAGGTGGAAAACTATGGAGGGGGCACCGCACAAGGCTAAAGATCAACTTGTCTGTCTATGGGGTGCCCCCTGCCCCATATATAAAGGAGGAGAGGAGGGGGTCGACCGGCCACAAGGGGCGCGCCCAAGGGGGGGAGTCCTACTCCAAGTAGGACTAGGTTTCCCCCTTTCCTAGTCCAACTAGGAGGAGAAGGAAGGACAGGGAGAGGGAGAGGGAAAGAGGGGCCGCGCCCCCCCTCCCCTTGTCCTATTCGGACTCCCCTTGGGGGGGCGCCACCTCCTGGTGCGGCCCTCTCTCTCCCCTATAGGCCCACTAAGGCCCATTACTTCCCGGGGGGTTCCGGTAACCCTCCAGCACTCTGGTTTTATCCGAAACTATCCAGAACACTTCCAGTGTCCGAACAACATGGTCCAATATATCAATCTTTATGTCTCGACCATTTCGGGACTCCTCGTCATGTCTGTGATCTCATCCGGGACTCTGAACAACCTTCAGTATATCAAAACACATAAACTCATAATACCAATCGTCATCCAATGTTAAGCGTGCGGACCCTACGGGTTCGAGAACTATGTAGACATGACTGAGACACGTCTCTGGTTAATAACCAATAGCAGAACCTGGATGCTCATATTGGTTCCTACATATTCTATGAAGATCTTTATCGGTCAAACCGCATAACAACATACATTGTTTCCTTTGTCCTCGGTATGTTACTTGTCCGAGATTCGATCGTCGTTATCATCATACCTAGTTCAATATCGTTACCGACAAGTCTCTTTACTCATTCCTTAATACTTCATCCCGCAACTAACTCATTAGTCACAATGCTTGCAAGGCTTATATTGATGAGTATTACCGAGAGGGCCCAGAGATACCTCTCCGAAACACGGAGTGACAAATCCTAATCTCGATCTATGCCAGCACAACAAACACCTTCGGAGACACCTATAGAGCACCTTTATAATCACCCATTTACGTTGTGACGTTTGGTAGCATACAAAGTGTTCCTCCGGTATTAGGGAGTTGCATAATCTCATAGTCTGAGGAACTTGTATAAGTCATGAAGAAAATAGTAGCAATGAAACTGTCACAATCATAATGCTAAGCTAACGGATGGGTCATGTCCATCACATCATTCTCCTAATGATGTGATCCGGTTCATCAAATTACAACACATGTCTATGGTTAGGAAACATAACCATCTTTGATTAACAAGCTACTCAAGTCGAGGCATACTAGGAACAATATGTTTTGTCTATGTATTTGCACATGTACTAAGTTTCCGGTTAGTACAATTCTAGCATGAATAATAAACCTTTATCATGAAATAAGGAAATAAATAATAACTTCATTATTGCCTCTAGGGCATATTTCCTTCAGTCTCCCACTTGCACTAGAGTCAATAATCTAGATTACATAGTAATGATTCTAACACCCATAGAGCTTTGGTGTTGATCATGTTTTGCTCGTGGAAGAGGCTTAGTCAACGGGTCTGCAACATTCAGATCCGTGTGTATCTTGCAAATCTCTATGTCCCCTTTCGACACTTGATGATGGATGGAATTGAAGCGTCTCTTGATGTGCTTGGTTCTCTTGTGAAATCTAGATTCCTTTGCCAAGGCAATTGCACCAGTATTGTCACAAAAGATTTTCATCGGACCCGATGCACTAGGTATGACACCTAGATCGGATATGAACTCCTTCATCCAAACTCCTTCATTTGCTGCTTCTGAAGCAACAATGTACTCCGCTTCACACGTAGATCCCGCCACGATGCTCTGCTTGGAACTGCACCAAATGATAGCTCCTCCATTGAATAAAAATATGTATCTAGTTTGTGACTTAGAGTCATCCGGATCAGTGTCAAAGCTTGCATCGATGTAACCATTTACGACGAGCTCTTTTTCACCTCCATAAACGAGAAACATATCCTTAGTCCTTTTCAGGTATTCCAGGATATTCTTGACCGATGTCTAGTGCTCCACTCCGGGTTTAGTTTGGTACCTCACTGCTATGCTTATAGCAAGGCACACATCAGGTCTGGTACACAACATTGCATACATGATAGAACCTATGGCTGAAGCATAGGGAATAACTTTCATTTTCTCTCTATCTTCTGCAGTGGTCGGGCATTGAGTCTGACTCAACTTCACACCTTGTAACACAGGCAAGAACCCTTTCTTTGACTGATCCATTTTGAACTTTTTCAAAACTTTATCAAGGTATGTGCTTTGTGAAAGTCCAATTAAGTGTCTTGATCTATCTCTATAGATCTTGATGCCAAATATGTAAGCAGCTTCTTCGAGGTCTTTCATAGAAAAACTCTTATTCAGGTATCCCTTTATGTTATCCAGAAATTCTATATCATTTCCAATCAACAATATGTCATCCACATATAATATCAGAAATGCTACAGAGCTCCCACTCACTTTCTTGTAAATACAGGCTTCTCCAAAAGTCTGTATAAAACCATATGCTTTGATCACACTATCAAAGCGTTTATTCCAACTCCGAGAGGCTTGCACCAGTCCATAAATGGATCGCTAGAGCTTGCACACTTTGCTAGCACCCTTTGGATCCTTCTGGTTGCATCATATACAACTCTTCTTCTAGAAATCCATTCAGGAATGCAGTTTTGACATCCATCTGCCAAATTTCATAATCATAAAATGCGGCAATCGCTAACATGATTCGGACAGACTTAAGCATCGCTACGGGTGAGAAAGTCTCATTGTAGTCAACTCCTCAAACTTGTCGAAAACCTTTTGCAACAAGTCGAGCTTTGTAAACAGTAACATTACCGTCTGCGTCGGTCTTTTTCTTAAAGATCCATTTATTTTCTATGGCTTGCCGATCATCGGGCAAGTCCACCAAAGTCCACACTTTGTTCTCATACATGGATCCCATCTCATATTTCATGGCCCCAAGCCATTTCGCGGAATCTGGGCTCATCATCGCTTCCTCATAGTTCATAGGTTCATCATGGTCTAGTAACATGACTTCTAGAACAGGATTACCGTACCACTCTGGTGTGGACCTTATCTGGAAGACCTACGATGTTCGGTAGTAACTTGATCTGATGTTTCATGATCATCATCATTAACATCCTCACTAATTGGTGTAGGAATCACTGGAACTGATTTCCGTGATGAACTACTTTCCAATAAGGGAGAAAGTACAATTACCTCATCAAGTTCTACTTTCCTCCCACTCACTTCTTTTGAGAGAAACTCCTTCTCTAAAAGGATTCATTCTTAGCAACAAAGATTTTGCCTTCGGATCTGTGATAGAAGGTGCACCCAACAGTTTCCTTTGGGTATCCTATGAAGACGCACTTCTCCGATTTGGGTTCGAGCTTATCAGGTTGAAGCTTTTTCACATAAGCATCGCAGCCCCAAACTTTAAGAAACGACAACTTTGGTTTCTTGCCAAACCATAGTTCATAAGGCGCCGTCTCAACGGATTTTGATGGTGCCCTATTTAATGTGAATGCAACCATCTCTAAAGCATAACCCCAAAATGACAGCGGTAAATCAATAAGAGACATCATAGATCGCACCATATCCAATAAAGTATGGTTACGACGTTCGGACACACCATTTTGCTGTGGTGTTCCAGGTGGCGTTAATTGTGAAACTATCCCATGTTGTTTCAATGAAGACCAAACTCGTAACTCAAATACTCTCCTCCACGATCATATTGTAGAAACTTTATTTTCTTGTTACGATGATTTTCCACTTCACTCTGAAATTCTTTGAACTTTTCAAATGTTTCAGACTTATGTTTCATTAATTATATATATCCATATCTTCTCAAATCATCTGTGAAGGTAAGAAAATAATGATACCCGCCACGAGCCTCAACACTCATTGGACCGCATACATCTGTATGTATTATTTCCAATAAGTCAGTTGCTCGTTCTATTGTTCCGGGGAATGGAATTTTAGTCATCTTGCCCATAAGGTATGGTTCACAAGCACCAAGTGATTCATAATCAAGTGATTCCACAAGTCCATCAGCATGGAGTTTCTTCATGCGCTTTATACCGATATGACCCAAACGGCGGTGCCACAAATAAGTTGCACTATCATTATCAACTTTGCATCTTTTGGCCTCAATATTATGAATATATGTATCATCACTATCGAGATTCAACAAAAATAGACCACTCATCAAGGGTGATGACCATAAAAGATATTACTAATATAAATAGAACAGCCATTATTCTCTGATTTAAATGAATAACCGTCTCGCATTAAACAAAATCCAGATATAATGTTCATGCTCAATGCTGGCACCAAATAACAATTATTCAGGTCTAAAACTAATCCCGATGGTAGATATAGAGGTAGCGTGCCGACGGCGATCACATCAACCTTGGAACCATTTCGCATGCACATCGTCACCTCGTCCTTAGTCAATCTTCGTTTAATCCATAGCCCCTATTTAGAGTTGCAAATATGAGCAACAGAACCAGTATCAAATACCCAGGCGCTACTACAAGCATTAGTAAGGTACACATCAATAACATGTATATCAAATATACCTTTCACTTTGCCATCCTTCTTATCCGCCAAATATTTGGGGCAGTTCCGCTTCTAGTGACCAGTCCCTTTGCAATAGAAGCACTCAGTTTCAGGCTTAGGTCCAGACTTGGGTCTCTTTCTTAAGAAGCAACCTTTTTGCCGTTCTTCTTGAAGTTCCCCTTCTTCCCTTTGCCATTTTTCTTGAAAATAGTGGTCTTATTGACCATCAACACTTGATGCTCCTTTTTTATTTCTACCTCCGCAGCTTTTAGCATCGCGAGAAGCTCGGGAATAGTCTTGTTCATCCCTTGCATATTATAGTTCATCACGAAGCCTTTATAGCTTGGTGGCAGTGATTGAAGAACTCTGTCAATGACACTATCATCAGGAAGATTAACTCCTAGTTGAGTCAAGTGGTTATGGTACCCAGATATTTTGAGTATGTGTTCATTGACAAAACTATTCTCCTCCATTTTGCAGTTGTAGAACTTGTTGGAGACTTCATATCTCTCAACTCGGGCATTTGCTTGAAATATTAACTTCAACTCTTGGAACATCTCATATGCTCCATGACATTCAAAATGTCTTTTGAAGTCCCGATTCTAAGCCGTAAAGCATGGCACTGTTGGGGTTTCGTAGTAATTTCAAAAATTTTCCTACGCGCACACAGGATCATGTGATGCATAGCAACGAGAGGAGAGTGTTGTCTACGTACCCAACGCAGACCGACTGCGGAAGCAATGACACGACGTAGAGGAAGTAGTCGTACGTCTTCACGATCCAACCGATCAAGCACCGAAACTACGGCACCTCCGAGTTCGAGCACACATTCAGCTCGATGACGATCCCCGGACTCCGATCCAGCAAAGTGTCGGGGAAGATTTCGTCAGCACGACGGCGTGGTGACGATCTTGATGAACTACAGCAGCAGGGCTTCGCCTAAACTCCGCTACAGTATTATCGAGGAATATGGTGGCAGGGGGCACCGCACACGGCTAAGGAATCGATCACGTGGATCAACTTGTGTCAACTTGTGTGTTTAGAGGTGCCCCTGCCTCAGTATATAAAGGAGCCAAGGGGGGAGGGTGCGCCGGCCAGGAGGAGGAGGCGCAGGAGGAGTCCTACTCCTACCGGGAGTAGGACTCCCCTCCAATCCTATTCCAACTAGGATTCCCAAGGGGGAAAGAGGGAGAGGGGTGGCCGGCCACCTCTCCTAGTCCTAATAGGACTAGGGGAAGGGGGGAGGCGCGCAGCCCCCTTGGGCTGCCCCTTTCTCCTTTCCACTAAGGCCCATGAAGGCCCATGTGGTTCCCGGGGGGTTCCTGTAACCTCCCGGTAACCCGGTAAAATCCCGATTTCACCCGGAACACTTCCGATGTCCAAACATAGGCTTCCAATATATCAATCTTTATGTCTCGACCATTTCGAGACTCCTCGTCATGTCCGTGATCACATCCGGGACTCCGAACAACCTTCGGTACATCAAAATGCATAAACTCATAATATAACTGTCATCGTAACCTTAAGCGTGCGGACCCTACGGGTTCGAGAACAATGTAGACATGACCGAGACATGTCTCTGGTCAATAACCAATAGCGGGACCTGGATGCCCATATTGGCTCCTACATATTCTACGAAGATCTTTATCGGTCAGACCGCATAACAACATACGTTGTTCCCTTTGTCATCGGTATGTTACTTGCCCGAGATTCGATCGTCGGTATCCAATACCTAGTTCAATCTCGTTACCGGTAAGTCTCTTAACTCGTTCCGTAATACATCATCTCACAACTAACATATTAGTTGTAATGCTTGCAAGGCTTATGTGATGTGTATTACCGAGAGGGCCCAGAGATACCTCTCCGACAATCGGAGTGACAAATCCTAATCTCGAAATACGCCAACCCAACATCGACCATTGGAGACACCTGTAGTACTCCTTTATAATCACCCATTTACGTTGTGACGTTTGGTAGTACCCAAAGTGTTCCTCCGGTAAACGGGAGTTGCATAATCTCATAGTCATAGGAACATGTATAAGTCATGAAGAAAGCAATAGCAACATACTAAACGATCAGGTGCTAAGCTAATGGAATGGGTCATGTCAATCAGATCATTCTACTAATGATGTGACCTCATTAATCAAATAACAACTCATTGTTCATGGTTAGGAAACATAACCATCTTTGATTAACGAGCTAGTCAAGTAGAGGCATACTAGTGACACTCTGTTTGTCTATGTATTCACACATGTATTATGTTTCCGGAAAATACAATTCTAGCATGAATAATAAACATTTATCATGATTATAAGGAAATAAATAATAACTTTATTATTGCCTCTAGGGCATATTTCCTTCAGTCTCCCACTTGCACTAGAGTCAATAATCTAGATTACACTGTAATGAATCTAACACCCATGGAGCTTTGGTGCTGATCATGTTTTGCTCGTGGAAGAGTCTTAGTCAACGGGTCTGCAATATTCAGATCCATATGTATCTTGCAAATCTCTATGTCTCCCACCTAGACTAGATCCCGGATGGAGTAGAAGCGTCTCTTGATGTGTTTGGTCCTTTTGTGAAATTTGGATTCCTTTGCCAAGGCAATTGCACCAGTATTGTCACAAAAGATTTTCATTGGACCCGATGCACTAGGTATGACACCTAGATCGGATATGAACTCCTTCATCCAGACTCCTTCATTTGCTGCTTCCGAAGCAGCTATGTATTCCGCTTCACATGTAGATCCCGCTACGACGCTTTGTTTAGAACTGCACCAACTGACAGCTCCACCGTTTAATGTAAACACGTATCCGGTTTGCGATTTAGAATCGTCCGGATCAGTGTCAAAGCTTGCATCAACGTAACCTTTTACGATGAGCTCTTTGTCACTTCCATATACGAGAAACATATCCTTAGTCCTTTTCAGGTATTTCAGGATGTTCTTGACCGCTGTCCAGTGATCCATTCCTGGATTACTTTGGTACCTCCCTGCTAAACTTTATAGCAAGGCACACATCAGGTCTGGTACACAGCATTGCATACATGATAGAGCCTATGGCTGATGCATAGGGAACATCTTTCATATTCTCTCTATCTTCTGCAGTGGTCGGGCATTGAGTCTTACTCAATTTCACACCTTGTAACACAGGCAAGAACCCTTTCTTTGCTTGATCCATTTTGAATTTCTTCAAAATTTTGTCAAGGTATGTGCTTTGTGAAAGTCCAATTAAGCGTCTTGATCTGTCTCTATAGATCTTAATGCCTAATATGTAAGCAGCTTCACCGAGGTCTTTCATTGAAAAACTTTTATTCAAGTATCCCTTTATGCTATCCAGAAATTCTATATCATTTCCAATCAGTAATATGTCATCCACATATAATATCAGAAATGCTACAGAGCTCCCACTCACTTTCTTGCAAATACAGGCTTCTCCAAAAGTCTGTATAAAACCAAATGTTTTGATCACACTATCAAAACGTTTATTCCAACTCCGAGAGGCTTGCACCAGTCCATAAATGGATCGCTGGAGCTTGCACACTTTGTTAGCTCCCTTTGGATCGACAAAACCTTCTGGTTGCATCATATACAACTCTTCTTCCAGGAATCCATTCAGGAATGCAGTTTTGACATCCATTTGCCAAATTTCATAATCATAAAATGCGGCAATTGCTAACATGATTCGGACGGACTTAAGCATCGCTACGGGTGAGAAGGTCTCATCGTAGTCAATTCCTTGAACTTGCCGAAAACCTTTTGCGACAAGTCGAGCTTTGTAGACAGTAACATTACCATCAGCGTCAGTCTTCTTCTTAAAGATCCATTTATTCTCAATTGCTTGCTGATCATCGGGCAAGTCAACCAAAGTCCATACTTTGTTCTCATACATGAATCCCATCTCAGATTTCATGGCTTCAAGCCACTTTGCGGAATCTGGGCTCACCATCGCTTCTTCATAGTTCGTAGGTTCATCATGATCTAGTAGCATGACTTCCAGAACAGGATTTCCGTACCACTCTGGCACGGATCTTACTCTGGTTGATCTACGTGGTTCAGTAGTATCTTGATCTGAAGTTTCATGATCATTATCATTGGCTTCCTCACTAACCGGTGTAGGTGTCACTGAAACAGTTTTCTGTGATGAACTACTCTCCAGTAAGGGAGCAGGTACAGTTACCTCGTCAAGTTCTACTTTCCTCCCACTCACTTCTTTCGAGAGAAACTCCTTCTCTAGAAATGATCCATTCTTAGCAACAAATGTTTTGCCTTCGGATCTGTGATAGAAGGTGTACCCAACAGTTTCCTTTGGGTATCCTATGAATACACATTTCTCCGATTTGAGTTCGAGCTTATCAGGTTGAAGTTTTTTTTTTCACATAAGCATCGCAGCCCCAAACTTTAAGAAACGACAACTTTGGTTTCTTGCCAAACCATAGTTCATAAGGCGTCGTCTCAACGGATTTTGATGGTGCCCTATTTAACGTGAATGCGGCCGTCTCTAAAGCATATCCCCAAAATGATAGCGGTAAATCTGTAAGAGACATCATAGATCGCACCATATCTAGTAAAGTACGATTACGACGTTCGGACACACCATTACGCTGTGGTGTTCCGGGGGCGTGAGTTGCGAAACTATTCCACAGTTTTTCAAATGTACACCAAACTCGTAACTCAAATATTCTCCTCCACGATCAGATCGTAGAAACTTTATTTTCTTGTTACGATGATTTTCAACTTCACTCTGAAATTCTTTGAACTTTTCAAATGTTTCAGACTTATGCTTCATTAAGTAGATATATCTATATCTGCTCAAATCATCTGTGAAGGTGAGAAAATAACGATATCCGCCACGAGCCTCAATATTCATCGGACCACATACATCGGTATGTATGATTTCCAACAAATCTGTTGCTCTCTCCATAGTACCGGAGAACGGTGTTTTAGTCATCTTGCCCATGAGGCACGGTTCGCAAGTACCAAGTGATTCATAATCAAGTGGTTCCAAAAGTACATTAGTATGGAGTTTCTTCATGCGTTTTACACCGATATGACCTAAACGACAGTGCCACAAATAAGTTGCACTTTCATTATCAACTCTGTATCTTTTGGTTTCAACATTATGAATATGTGTATTACTACTATCGAGATTTAGTAAGAATAGACCACTCTTCAAGGGTGCATGACCATAAAAGATATTACTCATATAAATAGAACAACCATTATTCTCTGATTTAAATGAATAACCATCTCGCATTAAACAAGATCCAGATATAATGTTCATGCTCAACGCTGGCACCAAATAACAATTATTTAGGTCTAATATTAATCCCGAAGGTAGATGTAGAGGTAGCGTGCCGACCGCGATCACATCGACTTTGGAACCGTTTCCCACGCGCATCGTCACCTCGTCCTTTGCCAGTGCCCGCTTATTCTGTAGTCCCTGTTTCGAGTTGCAAATATTAGCAACAGAACCAGTATCAAATACCCAGGTGCTACTGCGAGCATTGGTAAGGTACACATCAATAACATGTATATCACATATACCTTTGTTCACCTTGCCATCCTTCTTATCCGCCAAATACTTGGGGCAGTTCCGCTTCCAGTGACCAGTCTGCTTGCAGTAGAAGCACTCAGTTTCAGGCTTAGGTCTAGACTTGAGTTTCTTCTCTTGAGCAGCAACTTGCTTGCCGTTCTTTTTGAAGTTCCCCTTTTTTCTTCCCTTTGCCCTTTTTCTTGAAACTAGTGGTCTTGTTAACCATCAACACTTGATGCTCCTTCTTGATTTCTACCTCCGCAGCTTTTAGCATTGCGAAGAGCTCGGGAATAGTCTTGTTCATCCCTTGCATATTATAGTTCATCACGAAGCTCTTGTAGCTTGGTGGCAGTGATTGGAGAATTCTGTCAATGACGCAATCATCTGGAAGATTAACTCCCAATTGAATCAAGTGATTATTATACCCAGACATTTTGAGTATATGCTCACTGACAGAACTGTTCTCTTCCATCTTGCAGCTATAGAACTTATTGGAGACTTCATATCTCTCAATCCGGGCATTTGCTTGAAATATTAACTTCAACTCCTGGAACATCTCATATGCTCCATGACGTTCAAAACGTCGTTGAAGTCCCGATTCTAAGCCGTAAAGCATGGCACACTGAACTATCGAGTAGTCATCAGCTTTGCTCTGCCAGACGTTCATAACATCCGGCGTTGCTCCAGCAGCAGGCCTGGCACCCAGCGGTGCTTCCAGGACGTAATTCTTCTGTGCAGCAATGAGGATAATCCTCAAGTTACGGACCCAGTCCGTGTAATTGCTACCATCATCTTTCAACTTTGCTTTCTCAAGGAACGCATTAAAATTTAACGGAACAACAGCACGAGCCATCTATCTACAATCAACATAAACAAGCAAGATACTATCAGGGACTAAGTTCATGATAAATTTTAAGTTCAATTAATCATATTATTAAAGAACTCCCACTTAGATAGACATCCCTCTAATCCTCTAAGTGATCACATGATCCAAATCAACTAAACCATGTCCGATCATCACGTGAGATGGAGTAGTTTCATCGGTGAACATCATTATGTTGATCATATCTACTATATGATTCACGCTCGACCTTTCGATCTCCGTGTTCCGAGGCCATATCTGCATATGCTAGGCTCGTCAAGTTTAACCTGAGTATTCTGCGTGCGCAACTGTTTTGCACCCGTTGTATTTGAACGTAGAGCCTATCACACCCGATCATCACGTGGTGTCTCAGCACGAAGAACTTTTGCAACGGTGCATACTCAGGGAGAACACTTCTTGATAATTTAGTGAGAGATCATCTTATAATGCTACCGTCAATCAAAGCAAGATAAGATGCATAAAAAGATAAACATCACATGCAATCAATATAAGTGATATGATATGGCCATCATCATCTTGTGCTTGTGATCTCCATCTCCGAAGCACCGTCATGATCACCATCATCACCGGCGCGACACCTTGATCTCCATCGTAGCATCGTTGTCGTCTCGCCAATCTTATGCTTCCACGACTATCACTACCGTTTAGTAATAAAGTAAAGCATTACATCGCGATTGCATTGCATACAATAAAGCGACAACCATATGGCTCCTGCCAGTTGTCGATAACTTGGTTACAAAACATGATCATCTCATACAATAAAATTCAGCATCATGCCTTGACCATATCACATCACAACATGCCCTGCAAAAACAAGTTAGACGTCCTCTACTTTGTTGTTGCATGTTTTACGTGGCTGCTACGGGCTTAAGTAAGAACCAATCTCACCTACGCATCAAAACCACAACGATAGTTTGTCAAATAGACTCCGTTTTAACCTTCGCAAGGACCGAGCGTAGCCATACTTGGTTCAACTAAAGTTGGAGAGGCAGTCGCCCGCAAGCCATCTCTGTGCAAAGCACGTCGAGGGAACCGGTCTCGCGTAAGCGCACGCGTAAGGTTGGTCCGGGTCGTCTCGTCCAACAATACCGCTGAACCAAAATATGACATGCTGGTAGGTAGTATGACTTGTATCGTCCACAACTCACTTGTGTTCTACTCGTGCATATAACATCAACATCATTAACCTAGGCTCGGATGCCACTGTTGGGGTTTCGTAGTAATTTCAAAAAATTTCCTACGCGCACACAGGATCATGTGATGCATAGCAACGAGAGGAGAGTGTTGTCTACGTACCCAACGCAGACCGACTGCGGAAGCAATGACACGACATAGAGGAAGTAGTCGTACGTCTTCACGATCCAACCGATCAAGCACCGAAACTACGGCACCTCCGAGTTTGAGCACACGTTCAGCTCGATGACGATCCCCGGACTCCGATCCAGCAAAGTGTCGGGGAAGAGTTTCGTCAGCACGACGGCGTGGTGACGATCTTGATGAACTACAGCAGCAGGGCTTCGCCTAAACTCCGCTACAGTATTATCGAGGAATATGGTGGCAGGGGGCACCGCACACGGCTAAGGAATCGATCACGTGGATCAACTTGTGTCAACTTGTGTGTTTAGAGGTGCCCCTGCCTCGGTATATAAAGGAGCCAAGGGGGGAGGGTGCGCCGGCCAGGAGGAGGAGGCGCAGGAGGAGTCCTACTCCTACCGGGAGTAGGACTCCCCTCCAATCCTATTCCAACTAGGATTCCCAAGGGGGAAAGAGGGAGAGGGGTGGCCGGCCACCTCTCCTAGTCCTAATAGGACTAGGGGAAGGGGGGAGGCGCGCAGCCCCCTTGGGCTGCCCCTTTCTCCTTTCCACTAAGGCCCATGAAGGCCCATGTGGTTCCCGGGGGGTTCCGGTAACCTCCCGGTAACCCGGTAAAATCCCGATTTCACCCGGAACACTTCCGATGTCCAAACATAGGCTTCCAATATATCAATCTTTATGTCTCGACCATTTCGAGACTCCTCGTCATGTCCGTGATCACATCCGGGACTCCGAACAACCTTCGGTACATCAAAATGCATAAACTCATAATATAACTGTCATCGTAACCTTAAGCGTGCGGACCCTACGGGTTCGAGAACAATGTAGACATGACCAAGACATGTCTCTGGTCAATAACCAATAGCGGGACCTGGATGCCCATATTGGCTCCTACATATTCTACGAAGATCTTTATCGGTCAGACCGCATAACAACATACGTTGTTCCCTTTGTCATCGGTATGTTACTTGCCCGAGATTCGATCGTCGGTATCCAATACCTAGTTCAATCTCGTTACCGGCAAGTCTCTTTACTCGTTCCGTAATACATCATCTCACAACTAACATATTAGTTGTAATGCTTGCAAGGCTTATGTGATGTGTATTACCGAGAGGGCCCAGAGATACCTCTCCGACAATCGGAGTGACAAATCCTAATCTCGAAATACGCCAACCCAACATCGACCATTGGAGACACCTGTAGTACTCCTTTATAATCACCCATTTACGTTGTGACGTTTGGTAGTACCCAAAGTGTTCCTCCGGTAAACGGGAGTTGCATAATCTCATAGTCGTAGGAACATGTATAAGTCATGAAGAAAGCAATAGCAACATACTAAACGATCAGGTGCTAAGCTAATGGAATGGGTCATGTCAATCAGATCATTCTACTAATGATGTGACCTCGTTAATCAAATAACAACTCATTGTTCATGGTTAGGAGACATAACCATCTTTGATTAACGAGCTAGTCAAGTAGAGGCATACTAGTGACACTCTGTTTGTCTATGTATTCACACATGTATTATGTTTCCGGAAAATACAATTCTAGCATGAATAATAAACATTTATCATGATTATAAGGAAATAAATAATAACTTTATTATTGCCTCTAGGGCATATTTCCTTCAGGCACACTGAACTATCGAGTAGTCATCAGCTTTGCTCTGCCAAACATTCTTAATGTCATCAGTAGCATCTGCAGCAGGCCTGGCACCCAGCGGTGCTTCCAGGACGTAATTCTTCTGTGCAGCAATGAGGATAATCCTCAAGTTATGGACCCAGTCTGTGTTGTTGCTGCCATCATCTTTCAACTTAGCTTTCTCTAGGAACGCATTAAAATTCAAAGGAATGGTAGCACGGGCCATTAATCTATAATAACATAGACATGCAAAATAACTATCAGGACTAAGTTCATGATAAATTAAAGTGCAATTAATCATATTACTCAAGAACTCCCACTTAGATAGACATCCCTCTAGTCATCTAAATGATCACGTGATCCAAATCAACTAAACCATGTCCGATCATCACGTGAGATGGAGTAGTTTTCAATGGTGAACATCACTATGTTGATCATATCTACGATATGATTCATGTTTGACCTTTCGGTCTCAGTGTTCCGAGGCCACATCTGCATATGCTAGGCTCATCAAGTTTAACCCGAGTATTCTGCATGTGCAAAACTGGCTTGCACCCGTTGTATGTAAACATAGAGCTTATCACACCCGATCATCACGTGGTGTCTCGGCACGACGAACTGTAGCAACGGTGCATACTCAGTGAGAACACTTACGTTGAAATTTAGTAAGGGATCATCTTATAATGCTACCGCCATACTAAGCAAAATAAGATGCATAAAAGATAAACATCACATGCAATGAAAATATGTGACATGAAATGGCCATCATCATCTTGTGCTCATGATCTCCAACACCGAAGCATCGTCATGATCTCCATCGTCACCGGTGCGACACCTTGATCTCCATCGTAGCATCGTTGTCGTCTCGCCAACTATTGTTATTACGACTATCGCTACCACTTAGTGATAAAGTAAAAAATTACATGGCGATTGCATTGCATACAATAAAGCGACAACCATATGGCTCCTGCCAGTTGCTGATAACTTTGTTACAAAACATGATCATCTCATACAACAATTTATATCACATCATGCCTTGACCATATCACATCACAGCAAGCCCTGCAAAAACAAGTTAGACGTACTCTAGTTTGTTTTTGCAAGTTTTACGTGGCTGTTACGGGCTTCTAGCAAGAATCGTTCTTACCTACGCATCAAAACCACAATGATTTTTCGTCAAGTGTGTTGTTTTAACCTTCAAAAAGGACCAGGCGTAGCCACACTCGATTCAACTAAAGTTGGAGAAACAGACACCCGCCAGCCACCTATGTGCATAAGCACGTCGGTAGAACCAGTCTCATGAACGCGGTCATGTAATGTCGGTCCGGGTCACTTCATCCAACAATACTGCCAAATCAAAGTATGACATGTGGGTAAGCAGTATGACTAGTATCGCCCACAACTCTTTGTGTTCTACTCGTGCATATAACATCTACGCATAGACTTGGCTCTGATACCACTGTTGAGGAACACAGCAATTTCAAAAATTTCCTACGAGCATGCAAGATTTATCTAGGTGATGCATAGCAACAAGGGGGAGAGTGTGTCCATGTACCCTCGTAGACTGAAAGCCAAAGCGATAAGTAACGCGGTTGATGTAGTCGAACGTCTTCGCGATCCAACCTATCAAGTACCAAACGCACGACACCTCCGCGATCCGCACACGTTCAGCTCGGTGACGTCCCTCGAACTCGAGATCCAGCTGAGGCTGACGGAGAGTTCCGTCAGCACGACGGCATGGTGATGGTGATGATGAAGTTACCGACGCAGGGCTTCGCCTAAGCACTACGATGATATGACCGAGGTCGAGAACTCTGGAGGGGGGCACCGCACACGGCTAAAGATCAACTTGTGTGTCTATGGGGTGCCCCCTCCCCGTATATAAAGGAGGAGAGGAGGGGGTCGGCCGGCCACAAGGGGCGCGCCCAAGGGGGGGAGTCCTACTCCAAGGAGTAGGTTTCCCCCTTTCCTAGTCCAACTAGGAGGAGAAGGAAGGAGAGGGAGAGGGAGAGGGAAAGAGGGGCCGAGCCCCCTCCTCTTGTCCTATTTGGACTCCCCTTGGGGGGGTGCTCCACCTCCTAGTGCGACCCTCTCTCTCCCCTATAGGCCCACTAAGGCCCATTACTTCCCGGGGGGTTCCGGTAACCCTCCGGCACTCCGGTTTTATCAAAAACTATCCTGAACACTTTCGGCTGAGGGAGAATTCCGTCTGAGGCTGAGGGAGAGTTCCATCAACACGATGGCATGGTGATGGTGATGATGAAGTTACCGACGCAGGGCTTCGCCTAAGCACTACGACGATATGAACGAGGTGGAAAACTGTGGAGGGGGCACCGCACACGGCTAAAGATCAACTTGTGTGTCTATGGGGTGCCCCCTACCCCATATATAAAGGAGGAGAGGAGGGGGTCGGCCGGCCACAAGGGGCGCGCCCAAGGGGGGGAGTCCTACTCCAAGTAGGACTAGGTTTCCCCCTTTCCTAGTCCAACTAGGAGGAGAAGGAAGGAGAGGGAGAGGGAGAGGGAAAGAGGGGCCGCGCCCCCCTCCCCTTGTCCTA